>NW_007579564.1:46992-120794 GCF_000690725.1 Stegastes partitus | reverse complement strand
GGTTATTGGTCAGAACAAACTTGGGCCCAACACCCTTGGCGACATGGAAATTGTAACTCAGACGCACAGAAAAAAGCTAAAAGTCTGTCTTCTTAGTTGAAACCTCACAGTTCGGAAATGATTGTTTATCCTCTTACCTTTAACTTGAGCTTACTTTTAATGCCAGTAATTGACGTGAGGTTGCTATATTGGAGAGATGTAGAATCTTGACATTTACATTCCATTGCTGTGCCGACAGCATTTGGCGTAATGAGCGAGGCCAAAATTAGGCCCGAGAACATATCCGCACGGAAGAGTGTTTGCAAAGTGAAATAAGACTCACCAGTCATAAGTTAATAAGGTTCTTTTAAGTGTCATGTTTGGTTTCATAACTCGTCTTACTCCCTCACTTACCTCCAGCTTATGTAAAAACCCAGTGGGCTGGATTTGTACCGAGAGACTTTAATATGAAAACAACGCCAAAAACATCAACTTATGTCAAATATGTGTCATTAATGTTTTGTCTAGAATCACATGACGGTGGTAAACTAACTCCACCTGTTTGACCTCTGCTCTCCAACTGGCCATCCCTGTTCAAGTTTGCCAACAGATGGTTTTGTATTTCAGTGTCTTAAAAGTGGTGGTGTTTGGTGCTACAGACTTATATTATTTTATTATTATTACATATTACATTATTATTTTATTATTATTACATGTTACACTACATGTTTTCTACCATTTCTGTGATCGTAGGGGTTATTCATCCATTTTCATACATCGAGTAGTGCAATCTCCTGATGCATAGCAAAATATATAAGAGGACCCCAAAGCTGACGTGATCATGTTTTCTACTTACTGTTGTGCAGTCTTTGTTACTGGTCATTCTCTTTCCTCTTCAAGGTTTTTTGTCCATCAGACTTAGTTCCACCACAGCCCCAATGGCCATGGCTGGGAGGTCAATGGAATTTTTTTTACTTATTATGATTTGGGCCACCAACGATTATCAAAGCAAGAGAATGTGTTCAGTGTGATACATTCCGTTTCATAATTATGATTGTGTTTTCTGTTTTTAAAAATCCAGTGCACCTCTTTGCTTTTGTGATGGTAAACGTTCACCCCCATCTCACAGCCCAAACGTTCCCAAATCTTCTCCCACCATTAGATAACGTGAGCTAGGTTGAGACCGTCATAAGACCAGTTTTGCAACAATAACCCTGCTGAGCACAAGAGGAAACACAGATATTTGGTGTATGTGTTTGGCTAAGGATCCAATAGTGTGAAGCTATGATGTGAGGGTTTATGACTGGATGCCTTCAAGGTTCCTGCCGATATGTGATGATACCATAACATAGCAAAACTTCAGTTGATCTCAGTTAGCCAGCTACATGGACAGAAGCTTGGGACAGGTCTCGGATGTGGCTGAACGATGGTCGGCCTGGAGAACATTGTGCTAACTTCTTTTTTAATGTTTGTTTTTCATATCTTAAGTTCAATTATAGCCACTGCTTAGAAAAAAAAATCCACATTTGCACGATGTCTCCAAGTTAACAAGTAATCGCGATCTCTGCATCGGCCAGAATAATCGAGATTTTATCTTTTTTTTTTTGCCAGAATCGAACAGTCCTACTCGTGGCTGGGTGAATCGCTTTATCTGGAGTTTCAACGATAGAAGCCAAAGACATTTTCTGCTGCTCTGTGCCTTTTCCCCCCTCTCCTCCATCCCCACACTTCCACTTGCCTCCAAACTTTCACTGCCAGGGCCACAACACTAGGAGCAGAGAATGTTTTCTCGTTTGCGAGGTTGGCGCCGCAAACTGGTAAACACCAGCCTGTAACAGAGGGGAGCCATTGGTGCAGGCACCAACTGTGATGATTTTAAAGTGGGCGCAGCGCGTTATGACTTAGCAGCATTCTCTATCACCCCCAAAATGAGTTTCCTAAACCTGATATTATGTTGCGCATCTGTTGTCACACACTTTTCCTTCCCCCCACTTTTTTTTTCCTGGTTTGAAGTGGTGTTTGTGTTGTTAATGGGACACTTCCATTCACCCCTCTTTAAATGTTTAATATGACATCTGCGTTCCTTCAATGTGGCTCGACTTATTTCTTTATTTATTTAGTTTATTTTTACATGGAGCCAATCACATATGCCATTAACATTAAACGAATACATCTCTATTCCTTTTTTCCAAACGCCCAGATGGTGACCAATGGAATTGTTCCTCCAAAACAAATTAAGGATGAGAGCAAATGTACAGATGGAGGGTAGAAATTAATTTCTTGCAAATTACATTTCATATGTAGATTGCCGTCACATTAATGGTCTGGTTAATGCCTCCGCAAACGGGGAATAAGAGGAGAGAGCCCGAGCGGGAGAGCGGCGAAGAGGAAATGAGAGAGGGAGACGGAGGAAATGAAAGGAACGAGAGAGGCAGAGGATGAGCGCAAAGCAAAGAGAGCGAGGAGACGATACGCTGAACGCTGGAGGGACACCGAGCTATTGTGCATTGATATGAACTCCGCAGAGGCAATCACAACCTTATCCAGGTGACTCCTACTTTGTTTTATGAGAACCTGGAAGCCGCCACTGCTTCTGCTTGGCACCGGACTTCTCCTGCTACGCCGCACCGTCCAATTTTTTTTTCCTTTTTTTTTTTTGAGCCTCTTAAATCACAGATGCAATACATTCAGTGCGTAAGGGCTGAGATCTGCAGTGAGGTAATGGTGCCAGGCGAAAGGAGAGAGGAGAAAAAGGCGAAGGAGGGGAGGTGCAGGGGGAGGAAAGTGGAGTGTGTGCCTGTGTGCAGTCAGGGAGAGCATGCTGACAGAGCTACTGTAGCATGGGGAGCACTTTTACTCTTTCTGTCAGGATGTCTGCCGCTCCTTCCTTCTCACACATATACAAGCATAGAGTCGGGGAACATTTCCTACTTCACCTCGTTGGAGTTCAGGGCTCAAGCGATCAAATCCCCTGACCCTTTCTAACTACTGCACATGTATAATTACAGCTTCTTTGTGGGGATGCCGAGAAAATGCATTAAGTGCATAATAGCCTTGGATTTTAAGCACCGATTGCCGTTCCTGCAAGAGACAAGAATGCGAAAAGCGCTGTTGTCTGAAATGCGGTAACCTTCAGGATTGTGTGTCAGGCCATTTTCCATACCCTCTGGTTCTGGAAGTAATTTATTTTGTCCACTGGCAGTGTAGGATGATTCACAATTGGTGCACTTCAGTTTAACACAACTGTTCATGTTAACTCTCAACACTTGTTTTTGTCAAGAAACGGTTAATCACGTAGCTTAAAAACGTTTGTCACAGTGAAAGCACAAAATGATGCTGCTGTGGAAACAATGTGCATTTTAATCCACACGTGGATTCCGGGGTCAGCTCGGGATGAACTCGGCGACTATGGCACCGTGTTTTGCTCACGACAAAGCTCGTTTTGAATTCTGTACAGCTCTGAGTCAGGTGTCCGACCGGCTTATATTCCTTAACAGCAGCCAGGGCTCCTGGGTATTTTAGTATTTCGTGCCATCTGCCATGCCAAACTGAGGAACAACACAAGATTTGTCAGAAAATAAAGTTAAATATATATCCTTCAGTGTTCATTGGCTTGTACTGAGGATGCACAATCAATCGGATGATACTGTGGGTGGCAAATTGCTTGAAAACCAAAAGCGGTGGCTACAGATAGAGAGGGGTGGCTGCATCGGAGCCAAAGTAGCGCATATAAGGAATTGATTTTAAAAAATAACACCACAGATAATTGGACAAAATGATCCGATAATCAGCCAAACGGATGATCTGTCGACCCCTCATATTCGGAGTATTTTCTACATTTTTCAGATGGTGGAGAGAAACGACTGTGAGATGAAGATCGACATGCATCAAAGGTTCCCCTTCGAGAGTCGTACTGTAGCAGGTTGTGATGGAGGAGGATTGACAACATCACTAAAAATCAAATTTAGAAATCAGACCTAAAGGTGAGGAAAAGAACATTTAGAAACTTTGGCAAATCTGTAAAGTTTGCAGTCTCTCAAACATCAGCTCTGCTTTGTAGAAACAAAAGTCAGTGGTATCAGTGGGGGGTTTTTGGGGGTATTTTTTTAAATACTTGAAGCAGGCTTTGTTTAGAATGAGATGTATTCCCTCTAGTTCTTAATCTGAGCCTTCCAAATGAGCCCCATTATTATACAGACGGATGGAAATGAGCTAATTATTTCCCCCAACTAATGGCCTCACACCATGCCATATTAGGAACTGCACGAGCAGAAGAGCATCAGAGGTCTTCTAAAATACTGAGCACGACACTCAGTGCTGCATTTATATCACAGTTTATGATGACACTTAAGAGTTGAGACTCATTGATTAAATATAAAATATAAACGGTCACCCAGTTTGGACGACATCAGCACATGATTCCCACACGTTCAGGCCAGCAGGAACCTCCTCCACCTTCTAGTGGGACAGAAGGCACATTATCCTCCCTTCTAATCACTGATGAACAGAAAGTAACACCAGTAAGCGACCTGTTGCAGTCGTGTCAACAAGTGTGCCTGAAGTCTCTGTTGAAACCTACAAAATAGAGTTTTGTACGAACATATGGAGCAGCAGCAAACCATGATCCTTTTCCAAACCTAACCAAGTGCCCTAAATGAACTAAACACCAACTGACAATGCAAATGAACACAGGGTGGACAACAGCGAGGGAAGCTGAAAATCAAAACAGGACTTGAATGATATGATAAAAAATGTCTGACGTGGGAATCGAACTCAGGACTCCTGGCTTAAAGTCCGTTTACTATTTATAAGTGCAAAATCGTAGCTCGAGCGGCAACCGGGTGCCCTTTGGCAATTGATGCAAATAATAATACCTCTGAATTACATTTATTTACACTGATTTTTGTCAGTCAGCACCTAAAAATGATGATATATGTACATTAACAGGCTGATGTTGACAGGTGGTGCAAACCATCCAACTTTCCTGCCTTGTCATATAATCCCGAAACAACTAGTTAGTTATTAGGTGCACAATACAGATATTAGTCCTGTCTCAATGTATGGGAGCATAGATATATATAATAAAGGCTAGATGTCTTGTCCACACTGTCGGCCAATGGAATCGCACAGCCACACTGGCGGCCATCTTGGTACAGTCTGCTTGCTCACCCATAACATTGTGTTGTAGTGGTGCATGTACTTTTTAAATAACCATAACTTGCTCAATTTTCTACCGATTTTCCAACAGGTTGGTTTGTTATAAACGTCAGAGGTGTAGTTACAACACTGCACTCATGGATAATTATGTTACACTCTCATGGCCAGCAAGAATTAGTATTTTAATTATTTTGTGTTTTGTTTGTATTTTGCTAATTTGAGTTGTAGCCACATTAATAACATTTGTAAGAAACCAAACTGTTTGTAAATCCGTCAAGATTTCAGCAAGATAAGAGTATTTACGTTTGTGCAGATCACTCGCCTTCCTTCACGTACCACAGGTTCCATCAGAGAGCTGCCCCGGGGTAAGATGGTCAAAGGGTGAGCCTGTTTAAAACACCGCCTTAAGACATCTAGCCTTTATTATACAAATCTATGTATGGGAGTACAAAGACTGTATTACATAGAATAGAATATTTTTCATTGATCCCCCATAAGGTGATATTGACATGCCACAGCAGCATCCAAAAATATAGAAAGAAAGTACAAGACAATAACAATAATTAAGCAATATGCATATATGTATATAACATATATATATATTTTTTTTCCATATATTTTTCCATATATTTGCACACAACAGAAAGTATGAAAAGAATTTAAGCATAAAAGAATCTGCATTAATAAAAAAA
Organism: Stegastes partitus; assembly: GCF_000690725.1. Taxonomy (NCBI): domain Eukaryota; kingdom Metazoa; phylum Chordata; class Actinopteri; family Pomacentridae; genus Stegastes; species Stegastes partitus. The sequence goes on along the minus strand of NW_007579564.1, from coordinate 114,966 downwards.
TCTAAATGTACAACTTGTAAAACCTCACGCTGTGTTTAATTTCATATTCTTTGTTCAGACTCGTTGGTGTAAGAGTAGGAAGATTTCAATCCTTTTAAGAAAATAGGCGTTCTCAGTTGCGCCAATTCCTATTTTAAGCCAGTGTTTCTGTCCAGTCGTGGCATTTTCAGTCTTCATGTCTGCTCGATATGTGGGCTGAAATTATGGCTTCTCAACTTTAATTCCATCCTGTCTCGGTATACAGTCAAGCTGCACACGTGTACTATATGGTTTGACAGTAAAGTTGACAAAATATGGGAGGCGGGGTATTAAAAAACCCAACATCTTTGTCAACTTTTTTTTTCTTCTAAGTTTTACTTACTGTCTCACTCCATCATCCAGTCCTATTAAGGTTTTTAGCAGTGCTTTTCCAAGACCGCATGCTGTACAAGAGCTAGAGTGCTGTGCAATTATCAACCTCTCTAATGGTGTCCTCTCTCACGTATGGCCTCAAAAGGCTATTTTCTGTTAGTGGTCATAGAGGGGGGAAAAAAAAAAAAAAAAAAAAGACAGAGCAGGCCCACTTCAGTGAAGAGCACAAGAGCTTGTACACATAGAAATGGAGATAAAAACCACAGGAACTCACCGGTGGATTAGAAGAAGCAATTTTCCGCACTACTTTCAGAAATTTTTATCAACAAAAGAACAAACTGAACAAAGTGGGCTTCGTTCCAGGAAATAAAGGGAAAAAAATAAATAAAGAATGCCGACCACGTGAGCGAAGAAATCGGCCTTCAGAAAATGGATGGATTATAAAAAAAAAAAAAAAAGTAGAACAAAAAGCAACGTTTCTGATCGTCTGAAAATGTAATATTTACCTGTGAACACTGACTGACAGCCGCATCTGAAGGATGTCGGACAAAGAATCCATACACGGCGCATCCATGAATGGCTTTGTTGAGGTTGATTTCCTCTGTGATGATATTCTTCTATCCCAAGAATTACCCTGAAAATCAATCAAAACCCACGACTAATTAAACCCAGAATGAAACTAGAGCTCTCCGGATTTACCTTTAATTATTATTTATTAGATGCTGATGCGGCGTGGTGTTGAATTAGCAAACAACAAACGGGGAGAACAAACACTTCTCACAAACACGCGATTGGCTTGATCAGTGAAGGACGGAGCGGATGAGGCCTTCATTTTCGTCAGCCGCCTCGCAACAAGAAAGGCTGTCAGAGAAGTGCAACCCCCCGATGATTCAAGCATTTCAATGTAAAGCACAATTAGTTGATTTTCAATGAACTGTGCCATTATAGAGAAATTGCCATGACTTGTTTGTGTAGCCTTTGATCCTTATCATCCAGAATGAAGAGTTTCCTGCTTTTACGCATTGATTGCAATTGACATGGACTTTTGTTTGCTGTTTTTTTTTTCTTCTTCTTTCTTTTTTTAATTGGCAAGCGCAAATAAATAAGCATAATAATCTCTAGAGACAATGGTCTCACTACAAAGTCCTTTCAGTGGCTGTTCTGGAGCTTTATTTATCGTAGAACTCGATCTTAATTAGCAGTTTGAATTGGCTGAAATAGACTTGATCTGGTTTTTGAAGTTTCCCAGTTTTGTATTTGTGCAAGTAAGCATCACATCCTGTTTTGAGAACCCTTTATTCTCTAAGTATGCATCCTATCCAGGCTTCTGTCTGACTCATGCACACCACTAGATACACAAACCAAGTGATAGTACCCACAACTGACTAGTTTCCACAACACCATGACCACCCTCATTTGCCGTGGCAGCGGCGCTATTGTTTCCCCTGTTCTCACAAAATGGTTCAACTGTGTCGCACAGCTGGTAAAAAGGATGCCCTATCTGGACGGAAATGTTCTCCCCACTCGGGGTCACTGAACTCCATCATGACGACCATTGCACCGGTCACGGCTACACAGCTTCATCCACTTCTTCTACGGGGGTGACGGCGACATCGGTCAAACTGGTGAACGAGTTTAATATTTCTTGTTGCTCTCGTCTCCTGTTGCTGGCAGTGAGATGAACGCGCCAAATCCACGATGCCTCACACCAGACCAGCTGCAATTGACTGATTTTATTTAGATTTCTTATTACAGTGGTGAAGATTGATCGTGTTGACCATGTGTAAAATTTGGAGTCAATGGTAACAATCGTTTTTGAGTAAAAACTTCTTACTCGTGTCCATTTTTGCATCGTTTTCTATGTGCCAATCTGTGTTTTAAGTGCCATAACTTGAGAAATAATGTAACCAGACTCCTGACATTTTGTAGTCTCGTTGATATGCACATATATTATTCAATGGCACAACTTTGCTTTCACTGATTAATACAAACCAGATAAAGGCTGGTGCAAATTTGGCCAAGAAATGTCCATTTTCATTTCTTTTCCAATATTCCACCAACTATGAAACCTTTATTTTTCATCTTAAGATGCAGAATTTACTCTTTGTCCTGTGATTGGCACCAATGGGAACATGGTGCCAGTCAGAGGCATGCTTTATGAGGAAAAAAATATGAAAATGATGTTTTTTTTCCCCCAACATGGCCAATATTTAAACAAGTATGTTTGGAGAAACCACTCGGTCCCAGCTGGGAGAGTTATATAAAAGATATATAACAGAAAAATCATGGTTTTCCAACTCATCGTCCTTCAAATAATTTTATGAAAAGTCGTACCAAAAGCAATCTCGTGTATACGTCAGGCATATTTATATTTATTGGCTTCTGACTTCTTTGTCGAGATCTGTGTTTTAATTCAGTATACCCTTGTTAGCAAAGAGTTTGGAAAGTTGGTCGCAAGGAAACAAAAGTTGATGTGACCCCACATACTTTAAGAACTTGTAACTCAAAAATTAATGTTACCTATGACCCCAGATTTTACCTAATAACATGTGTATGCAAAAAAAATTTTGCCAATTTGGGGCTGTCTGGTGTTGACGCTTTTTTCAAAAAGTTGGTGAAGTGAGGTGGAATGACGGCAATGCAATGTTACCATTTAACAGCACTAAGTTCACCGTAAGCCCTCGTTTTCAGTCACCGCAGTCAAATGACTCTAAGGTTAGGTTGACTGGTATAAGAATGTCAGATTAAATTGCCTGTTTGTGTGTAAACATCACAGGCGCCTGCACATGAATGCCGTTATCAGTAACCAGAATATTAGTGTTTGTCTACGCACTGGGATATGAATAACCAGGTTCCTCTGTACTCCATGTAAACATCCCAAATGTGATCCCAACCACGATAAGCCTCATAACCAGGATCCTGTCAATATAGTCACGTAATAGAGGATTAAATTACAATTTTTTCTCCCCCTGAGCCTGACGAGGACTTCTGGTCCCCCGTTTTTTACTCATGAGCTGCCAGAAAAGGTACAAAACACATAATTATTAGCCCTAAAAAAAATGAATAGGTAGTTAATGATGCATTTTGTAATAGCTGGTGCAATCATTTTCCCGCAGCTCGTAGCATAAATATGCAGCAAAACATGGCTACAGGCGCAGCGGATGCTTTGAAATTTGAAGCTTAACCCCCGCTGTGGTGGTAGAACAAAGGTCACGGGGTCTCCAAAATCAACAGTTTGCTCACCCTTTCCTCACAGCAAATGTTGTATCCGAATGAGCAACGGGTCAAGAGATGACAGTGAAAAGTTTGGTCTGATACCACTTGAGAAAAGGTCTAAGGGTCACCGAAATCAATAAGTTCCTTCCACTTGGTAGCATGAAAAGAGGGAGTGTCAGGTGGCCACAGACGAACGGCGAGGCAGAGGTGACTTTATAAACCACGGTGGAGGTAAATGAAAACACTCCTCCGTTGTTTTTCCTGGGCTGGAATTTTAATTCCAAATGTATGATAACTTTGAGGCAGTAGTGTTGTTGTGAGACTTTGTGGTGCTTTCACCTTTATCTGGGGAATTTGAAGTTACAGGATTGCGCAACAGTTTGAAAAATCCACATCAGTCAGTTCAGTTCTGCTGGTATCAGTGCCATTCATGCAGACTCACGGGGTCAGACATACCCTACAGCCTGTTTAAATAATTACGTCTGGATGAATATTTATGAAATATGTGAAATTAATGACACTTTAAGCATTGCCACCTGTAGACAATGTTATGAAAAAGGATATGCGATGGCACAATATTATCCGTATGCAGCTTCAGTGTTGCTTTGTTGCCATTTTTGGCGTCTGTTACACTTTTTTTTTTGCTCATCTTTCACCACAATATTACACCTCTATGGAAACTTCACAGCCATCGCTAGAAGTCGAGAGAACTCTTTTTTTTTTTTTGTGCAGTATACCAAAGTTAGAACGCCATAAATCATAAAGAAACAAAGCCGAATGTCTTTTTATTTTACAAAAATGGTGAAAAAAAACCTGGTATTAAAATGTACAACATCTCTCTAAATGCCAACGGTCACCCGGGCAACGGGCCAATACTTGAATAATATGCTTACTCTTCAAACTGGAGATATTTTACTACTTACATTTTTAACATTTCCACACTTGTGTCCTATGAGCTCTACAACCTAGGATCAGGTGTCCAGCTAAATTACCCGACTTATCTTCTTAAATTTAAGCATTAAAGTAAAAATAAAAGTGGCTGATGATAACAAAAAGGCCAGGTTGGATTTAAAGAACGATTGACTACATGATTTCGCCGCGAAAGTCACTTCTGCTTCATTATCTAGCGATGGTGAAACAGTTTTGCCTCACGCTGCTGCTGTTGGGTTTCATTAAAGATGACGTTCAGCACTAATTTAATGCTGCAGTCGACAACAAAACAGCAGATGGTTTACCTTTTTTTTTGTCGTGGGTACCGAGGACTGCAAAGTGAAGGTTTGAAAATGTTGTGTTCTTGCCGGATGATGTTGCCGAGCTTCACTCCAGACACAAGACAAGGTGAGAGCAAGCAAATGATGAAGCATTCATGATAAACAGATGAAAGAAACCCGTATAGACATTACTTTGATGGGGTTGGTTGACATGACAATGCTGGTAATTGCTTCAACTTAATATTGTGTCATTTAGACTCAAATTTCCGCGTTAGTCAAATTAAGATTACCGTAATGTTCGGACTATTGGTGCACCGGAATATAAGCCGCACCCACTAACTTCAAAAAGAAAATAAGTTTTGTACATATAAAGGGCACACTTGTCTATAAGCTGCAGGTGTCCATGTTGTAACATTAGATATTTACACAGGAAGAGTTTTTAAACTTTAACTTTAACGTAGCGGTAACGTACACGAATACGTAACTGCTTTTTTTCCAACCAGTGCCTGCAACACGACTGGTTAAAAAAAAAAAAAATACATACAGTGGCCTACCAGGACAAGTCATTGATCGCTATCTTCATCTTCCTCCTGCACTAAAACCACTAAAGTTCGTCAGTGTCGGAGTTGAACAGCCTCAGAATTCCTTCGTCACACACTTCCTGAGTCTCTCTTTCGTTGTCGCTCTCAGTGTCACTTTCGTCTCGAGGCAAATTTGTAAAAATCCGTAAATTAGCCGCATCAGTGTTTAAGCCGCAGTGTTCAAAACGTGTGAAAAAAGTAGCGGCTTATAGTCTGGAATTTACGGTAAATTTAAACTGAGGTGACCTAATTATAGTGGCTGCATTCGTTTTTCCAACTTCAGATTTCTCAGTCAAGTTACGATTAAGTTTAAGTTGAGATAACTTAATTATAGCGGCTTAATAACTTTTCAACATGTCTTCACAATTCCAGACTGTTACGACTTCTAATTGATTGCAGAGGAATTCAACATAATTTCATTAGAAGTTGTCATAACTCAAAATGAATTGTTGCATTCATTCTCTTTTTTAATTTGTTGAATGTATGAGTTGTAGTTTAGGCCAACATTAGGTATTTATTTGGTATATTTTTGGGACATATTTTTACCAAGACACCTTCCTGACCTCCCAGATCCATCTCCCGTTGTGGCAGCCCTCTCTCCGTCTTCCTTCAGCATTTATCTATCTCCTCCCACCGCTGCTCCTTTGACCTCTAAGGCGCCGTCCCCCATGTCCCTTCAGCAGTCACCTGAAAACACTTTACCTGCTTTACTCACTCGGACTACGAAGCCGGTTCTACTGGGCTTCAGCTGTCTGCGTCTAATAGAAACCACCGCTCTCCTCACACCTTTGGGCTTTCCTCAACTGATAAGGTCAAGACCTCCACTGGTCAGTATCTCTGGCTTGTGTGGTTTTTTTGTTTACGCTCTGAGCTTTGGGTTTACTCTCCTCTGTTGGAAAGTTTTTTTTTTTTCATGTCCGTCTCCATCACTCCAACTCTCCGCATTTACGCTATGTGTGTGTACGCCCGCATGACCACGTCAAGCCTCCGCTCATTGATGTTTCTCTGAGCTTTCTCCTCAACCATAGGAGCTCACGGCTCCTCCAACACCCAACTGTCTGTAACCACTTCAAAGGAGGACGAGGCTGAGACAGCTGAGCTCAAACAGCAGAGAAGCCTGGATGCGAGCCTGCCTGTGGGTTCTACCCATTCAAAGACCCTGACCTGATTGTGTGTGTTGGTGTATGAGCGCCTCTGTGTGTGACATAGAAAGCGAGTGTGAGTGGGAGAGCAGACATGATGTGTGACAGGCACACATGAAAGACATAAAAGAAAAAAAAAGAAAAACCCGCCGACTTACACACACTTTGAAAAGTGCACCGGGTCAGGTGAGGAGGCCGCAAACGGGTGTCACGACGCCGACACGTGGAAGAAGGAAGTGGCTCAAAGGGGCGCCACAGACAGCCTCGTACTGGTCGCACACACCAGCTTGTGTTTGATACCGGGCGTTTATTCAACCTGAGCCGTTCACACCGGACCGCTGTAATCCCCGCCACTGTAATTCTACACACATCACTGCTAAGCCATAGGTGTGCATTTGTATAAGAACTCACGGTGTAGGATCATGTTAAAAAGTCATTATTTTCCAAACCACAAAGCAATGAGCCTCTGAACATTTTTTTTTGAAGCATGCAAACAGGCTCTCCTCAGTAATTATTTGTTGTGTTTGCTCATTCCGCACACCAAAACAGCTCATGTAATATGTTCATATGGAAATCTGGTGTTGACATGCTGCATAGATCTTTATGGATAATAGATGTTCTGTACATATCCTGCTCCTTTTATTGTCTCGGATTATTGTCTGTTTTATTGCGCGCGTGTGAGAATGATGGCTTCGACATATTTTGCAAATCTCTTCTCTGTTGTTATGAGAATTCACACAACATTTTTACATTTGAGTCAAAAAAATCTGAGTGGAAACAGAAACACTGTCGGAATATTGTTCCTTTTTGAAGATTCTGCAGCTAAAATGTGGAACGCCTGTTTTGTTTGAGGGTGATGGGAAGATTTTATTGACAGTATGCTGCCTCTGTGGGCATTTGGGCATTTTATATCAGCATGTTTTAATAGAAATCATATAAAGAGTCTTCTATTTTCTATCTCTACATTACAGATTGAATGACGTGCATATTATTTAACTACTAGACCACTATCCAACCCCTGGTGAAAGTGCATTCATGTTTTCTATTCACTGACAGTGCCCATTTGTATAATGGGAAGTGCAAATTTAGTGTAAAATGGATTTATTGGTATGTTTTCACCTGTTCAACCTTGTAGATTCATGGTGGCTGACCTTACTCTCAAATAAATCTGTTCTTTTGAATTACAAAATGAAGTTGTAAACTGATGGTAGTAAATCTAAAAGCAGTAAATTGAGAAAACATGACTCAAAAATGTAAAATCCACCTAAATTTACATCGTTTTCTTTCAACACCGCCACTGCCTCTGTCCAGAGCCAACGCATGTGTTTGCTCTATTCACGTGTGTTTTCCTGTATGCTACGTTTCTATATTCGGAGTGCACTCTCCTTAAAGGTTGCTGAATCAATTCTTGTATGTGCTTTGTACTTCTGAATGCCTCTTGGACTGATTCACAAATGGGTGCTCACATACATGCAGAATCCTTGGTTGTATTCAGAGAAGTTGTTTGCGTCCCTAAAATGTTGACGGAAGCAGTTTGAGAGGTACTTTTGCTTTAAACAGAAATGATTTGTATCATAGCAAAATGTGAGCCAAAACTACAGATGGCTACGATATTTAAAATCCTGCACCGATATTAGAATAAAACAGGTTTTAATGAGTCTTTTTTAACAGCAAAAACTGCATCGTGAAATTTTCAAAGTTAATCAAAACTTGGGGCTTTACAGAAAGTTGCCAGATTTTCCAGCAGCCTCAACGTTCATTATTCTTGCCCTTAATTAGGCGGTACGCTGCCCCTCAAAGTGAAATTCAGCTTCAGGCTAATTAAGCATAAATGAGACATTACTCTAAAATTTGCCAGAAGTTTGCAGTTTTTTTATGACACAGATCCTGTTAAAAAAAAAAAAAGTGAAGAGGTTTTCTGTGTCAAATAGCAAAACATGAGTGACGATTCAGCTGAACTCGCTTGAACTGCAGGCTGTGTGTACATGGAGCAGATAGTCAAACATGTTTTTTGGTTTTTCTTTGGTACCCTGCACAAAAGACATTTTTAATTCTTTACATAAAAGTGCATGAAGAAATGTGGTCTGTTGCAGGTTTCTTCCTGTTTCATTCAGGTTAGTATGACAACAGGCCTTCATAAGGACTTTATAAACACAGTTAAAGTATCATGATTGTTGCCACTGTCTTTCCTCAGAACAATAATAATAATAATACATTTTATTTGTATAGTACGGAAGACGAGAGCGGTCATGGCCGCACATTTTTTTAAACGGCATTTTCTCGAGATAACGAGATAATTATCCCGTTGACAGTTTCGGCTGTCACTTCAGCTTTCATCAGAAGTTGTCGGACTTCCTGGTGCGGCGTATCTTATATAGACAGCTGACCGGGAACTCCGACATGACGTGTCATGAGAACAGCTGACCGGGCACGACAACTTACAATGAAGCGCTCGTGCCCGGTCTCGTCTGTCCTCCGGCCCCCCGCTGGTGACTGAGGATCATGACCGGGCACGAGCGGGCAAACACAAACACCAATTATCTTATTTTCACGAGAAAACGATTCTTGTTAACCCGAGATAACGAGAAAATTAACTCGTTATCTTGAGAAAACGGCGAAGAAAGAACAGTAGCGGAAAACGACCGCTCTCAGCTTCCATAGTATAGCGCTTTTCAAGATACTCAGTCGCTTTACAGGGCACAAGATAAAAACAGAAACAAACAAGTTGAATAAAGGCAAACAAAAAAGCAGGTATAAAACGTAAAACAGTTGATCAGCAATCTTGAACAGGTGAGTTTTTAAGGAGGGATTTGAATGTGTGGAGGTCAGAGCCGTGTCAGATGGGAGATGGAAGGGAGTTCCAGAGGGTGGGCACAGCAGCAGAAAAAGCTCTGTCCTCCCAGGTTTGGTGGGGTGAGGAGGTGAGCAGAGGATGACTGAAGGCTGTGGGAAAGGCTAGAGTAGGTCTGTGGGTGAGGAGGAGGATCTTGAATGTGATGTTTGACAGGGAAGCAGTGGAGATGTTGGAGGACGGGGGTGATGTGAGCGGGTGTGGGTGAGGAGACGGGCATAACGATGTGTTAATAAAGTAAAAAATCTGAAGTAACATCCAGCCCTGTTTATCAGCTGTTCACTTCCAGTCCCGCACAGGGGAGCTCCAATGCAGAAAGCTACTGGTGGTTCAGCTTGAGAGGTCTGTGTTAAAGATTAGTCAGTTTTTATGCTGAGCGCCTCGTCTGTGCAGCAGCTATAGCTAACTGGTGTCTCCATGCCCTCTGGTTCTCCTCAAAGGCATGTCAGTGCAAGACACAACCACGCTTTCTCATACATATAATGATTTTCCCTAAAGCTTGTAAAAGTTGTGTCCTTTCAGGCGGCCAGAGTCCCTGTTAAACACACACACTGCGTTTGCCTTGAGAAAGAGTGAACAGACATACCAGCAGGAGGACGTATATAAGCGCCACTCGTCTTCACGTGTCATCCTGTTGACACCCAAACAAGCCATTATTGAGCCCACTGATGAGATGAAAGGGAGCAAAATCCAATCAAAATGGCATTTTCGAGCTGCAGCGTTTTGGTCCGACTCCTCCGTAATAATTAACATTACGCTCGAGCCCCGGCAGATGAGGACCTTGTAATGAAGGTAGTGAAGTAATGATATCCCATTATGACATGCAGATCCCTCGCCGAACGCACTGCCAGAGCTACACTCTGGGGCGAGGTGGCTCACTCCTTCAGAATACACTCACGGCGGTGGCTGTCGAGTTCTTCATCCTCATATAGCTCAATTTAAGAACGTCAATATGACCAAGGGCATCGGCAAACACCGCTGATAATTGACGCAGTAATCATATCACATTCAGGGCCAGGTAATGTTCATTGCCGCGCAATTGAAATTGATTTTTGATGCGTAGGGAAGACAATATCAAGTATATTAGCAACAAGGGGGGGAAAAAAACTCAAGCCGCGATAGATGGCCATTATGGGAGGTTGCACTGGGTCACCGGTACACTGGCCTATTTGTTTGTTTGATGTTGCTCATTAGCAGCTAAATGAAGAATAGAGGAGCGGAGATGTAGCTGAAAAAGAGCGAAGACGGGCGAAAAGGTGCCACGGCGTGAGCGATCGAGCTTTGAACACCTGGGCAAAACAGGTGTGTCCTTCTACTCGGCAGCCCCGACACACACGGTTTGTGTCAAACCAAGGTTGCACGAAGGGGTCGCCTTATAGGGATCAAAGAAAGGGAAGAGAAAAAAAAATGACAGGGACCTAGGGTGTCCTTTTAAAACAAGGTAATTTAAGTTGCTAACAGCAGCCAGTGGCCTTGTGAAAATAAAGCCAAGTAAGTGTTAGCAAAGGAAAAGTTGTGACAAAATGTTTAACTCTCTGTGGCTTGATGGACGGAGCTTGGTGCAGCCACGTTAGCACTTCTGCATTAGCAGATGTGGTCATTTCCAACAATCTAAAACCATCTGCACATGATAATGTAAGAATATGTATATGCCTGCGTAATATAATTATATAGTCGTTCGCCGTGTGTATTCATGACCGCAGGCGTCCGGCAGATGAATGGCATGTGTTATTATGTGACGTTATTTATTGCCAGGTCAAAAACGCCGAGCTTCGATTAGCTTCCTCTCCAGCTTTTTAATGAGTAAAGGTAATTGGCCATGTCTGCCGAGGCACTTACGCACTTGTGCGAGCGTCATAAATGCGATGCGGAGGAGAGAGCACAAAATCTTTTGCTCTGTACAGAATAGAGACGTAAACAGGGCACTTGGTGGAATTGCTGTTGAACTCACGAGCCTGGTCATTTATTGTGCCTCTTAGCGGAGGGGGAAAAAAATCAGAGTTAGGTATTTACACTTTCGAGCATTTACAGTCCCAAATTCCCAAAGAGAGAGAGAGAGAAAAAAAGAAATGACAATAGGCGAGCATGAAAAGTAAAAGTGCCTGCTCCCTGTTAACTGCTCCCTTTTGTACTGTACAACATTTCCAGATTGTTGCATATGCAAACGAATCACAACATTTTCATCTGTGGGAGTTTTGACCATGCCTAAGCTCCCTTCCCTGCTTATCCTTTCATACCATGCTTTCCGGGCTTTCACCATGCATGCCGCTGCTGATAGCGTTCTGTTGGGCTTTGTGTTCTGTGTCTTATCGGGTCAGAGGATTCCGCCGAGGACCGGCGGTATTGTTGGTGCTGACCTCCCCAAAAGTCACAGAGAAAGGAACTAAATTGAGCGGTGGCACGCGGAAAGCTCCAAGGAGACCCCATTTGCAATTCAAAGGCAAATTAGCAAATCAAACACTTTGTCATTGCCAAAGGAAATTGATGTTAAAAAATTGAGTGACAAGTGTTTAATATTGAAAACTTACCTTAATCAACACATCATCAGCTAAAAAAAAGTAATGGCACTTGAGCGGAGGTGACATTATGACATTGGAGGCTTTTTGAATGCGACGTCATCTACATAAAGGCAGATTTTAAGGTCATCATTGTCATATTCAATCTGTGGAGTGACTAGTCAGGATAAATCAAATTACAAAGATATCAATGACAACTGCCCTTGTACTAAGTCAGTCCTTTCATCCATGTGTACTTAAGTTTTGTGCATTAATCAAGTGGCAGGGTCTCGCAAAGTTGAAAGTAATGTGAATAATAAGTGAGATGAATGGTAAGATCCCAGACATAGGTAGATGCTTAACTGTTCAGACAGGACGGAGTCAAGCACATCAGCAAGTGTATTACTATGCATCAATCACACACGTCTGTCATTCAACGCGCATACAAATACACCGGATGGAGGACAAAGGAAACCGAGACGAGGAGAGCGCGGCTGCACATGCTAATGGTAAACATGTTTATCATAGTCACGTCTGAGTTCAGCGCCCAGTTCTTGAAGTGCAATACAGCCGCATGCATGCAAGTCAAGTGTAGTTTGGTCTGTTGTTATGCTACAACTAAAGCGAAAGTTCCCCTTATGTGGGGATGGTAAACAAAAAAAATTATACCATGGAGTTAAAGAGTTGATGCTGGCCTTTTTTGTTAGCTTGTATTTGTGTTAAAGACCCCTTTCCAGTGAAAATCTGGTTTTGTTTCTTTGCTAACATGTCCATATGGTGATTTTTACATGCTGGAAGATGCAATATATGTTACAACAGTCTCAAAAAGACAGTTTCAGACTTCTAGGGTTTCATATGTTCCAACCCAATTCTATCAACTTGCAGGATGAAGCTTGTTGAGTGATTACTGCTCTTCAGAATCAGTTTCCAGTTTGAACACGCATGGCTGAGTTACTTTAGTGTAACAACTTGGCATTTTGCAGCAGAGAGGGAAGTCGTAGGTCAGCTGTTGTCATGATCTGGGTGGGTAACACCGTCTTCTTAGATCTAAGGATTCTATAGGAAACAGTGTAGAGTTGCCTCTAAGCCATTCTAAAGCAGGATGAGATTACTTAGATAGGAAAAAAAAAAAAAATCAAAATATGTAACTTTGACACACAAGGTGATTTTTTTTTTTAGTGGTTTAGTCCAGTGGTCCCCAACCACCGGGCCACGGACCGGTACCAGGCCGTGGGTCATTTGGTACTGGGCCGCACAGATAGAATAAAAACATTTTATTGGTTTATTTTTATTTCCAGAGGAGTCTGCAGGGTGTTTTATTTTGAAACATGACTAGCTCGTCTTCCCGTCACTTCCATTTGTGTTCGTTTCCCACACTTGACTGTCAGGTTTTAAAACTAAACAAAGTTTTGCTAAACGAAGCCGTCAGTTAAAAACAAACGTCTCAGGAGAGCTGCTTTGGAAAGTGGGAGAGACGTAATACTGAGACAGAAGAAGAAGTAAACATGTTAAGCAATAAAAAATAATTTTATTTATTTATGAAACTTTTCAATAGAAAAAAAAAAACAATTATTATTTGTTATGTGTATAATGACCGGTCCGTAGAAAAATTTCTTGCTTAAAACCGGTCCGTGGTGCAAAAAAGGTTGAAGACCGCTGGTTTAGTCAATGACCAGAGAGGCTTTGTGTTTGACCAATTGATGTACAACCAACTATCATTGGATTGAAGTCTACTGTTATCGGTAGAAGTTTCGATTCTAAAAGATTTCTAAGCAGATTTATGGTCATATGGGCATCAGAAGTAATAGATATACTGAATATAAAATGCTTTGATTTTGGAACAGTTAATTGAAAAGTGCAATTAACACATGGTGGAAGCTGCAGTTTAAGATTTGCTACACAACACAGTCTGTGTTGTGTAGCAATCTGTGATCTTCTATGATCATGCCACTTTCGATCGTATCTCATGTGCTGATGCTTCATTACATGTTGACAGTAAGTCGGCCAACTCAATGGGCTAAACTTCAACACCTAAGTTCTCCTTGTTTCAGAACACCAGCTTGAACCCGTCCCTTTTTTTCTCATACAGCATCTTCGCCTCCTGTTTGCCTCTCCACCGCCCCTCTGGGGAGACGTGCCTCACAGTCTGAAAGCATCGGAAATAGAAACATGAACAGCGACTGGTGCAAGCGACTAACCAGTGGCCTCGGTGTGTGATTTAGAAAAAGCTAGCCAATACAGTATACAACAAACGCAGGCTGGAGGTGAATCATGAAAAGAGGAGAGTCGTGAAGGAGCCTCGCAGGTTGAACTGAAGGAGAAATGAGGTCTCATGCTGAGCCACTTCACACGCTGTAAAGGCAGGAGAGGTTCATACGACTGATGCTGACATTCACAAGATCGCGTTTAACATGTGTGAAAGACGCTAACACTGTAGCGTCATGAAACGCGTCGGTTTGCTGCCGTTGGTGTCCTAAGTGGTGTTCAGTGTCAGGCTTTGAAAAGCACCAGTTTAGCGTGTTAGCATGTGCTAATTAGCGCTGGGAGGCCATGAATTTAATGGCAATTGATCATAAAAGTTGTTGGACTATTTCAGCCCGGCCCAAAGTTTGTTCCCTGACCGACCGATCGGGATTACCGTCCCTCGAAGTACAGTCGTGCATTCTGATGTATGCCTTAGGTGTGTCATCATACCTTCCATGAACCGTCTGCCGTCATTTCTGAGGGTCTTTGATTATGATTAAAGGAATCCACGACAGTAACTGAAGTTCACCTTTGGATCCCAATCAGCAACGACACAGACTGTATAGGGAATGGGGCTGTTGAGAAAGGTAAAAGTGTGTAAGAGACGGAGGCAAATGAGCTCATATCCATGCAAGTGACCTGTAATTATAGATAAAAGCCCTTTGCATCAGACCGTCATCTGCATCATTGACTGCTCTGCTCTCAACCGGACTCTTAAATCACTTATCAAAGGGAGCTGGTACAATTCCCCGGGTCCTTGTCTTTATGTTTACGGATTCTTCACACACCTCCTCTACATAAGCTTTAAATACTTCACAGCCACATACAATAAACGCTCATACACCTTGGTTCTCCTTGGAGAAGTGTTTTCCTTTTGCCTTTTAGGACAAAGACGGGACTTTCTGAGGGTGAGATTGATTAGCGTGTAATGGCATCTCCTTGTATAACGGCAGAAAGAGGTAAAGGAGATGAAGATGGTGGGTGAGTGTACTCATGCAATCCTCACCCATCACAGCCGGTAGCACCATTGGACAAAGACACAGAAGACGTCACGCAATATATATAAAAAAAAAAAGCACTTCTACCTACATGTAAACCAGGCCTGCAGATCGGCACATTTGAAAATACTCAGTTGTCTTTTTCTCCCCGTCTGAAGTAGTGATTGCCGTAAAAGCGACTGTGATTGGATGTGGATCACAGCCGACTACCCGGCTAGGTGTTGGAACTACAATGCTTACCAGCATCTAAACGTAGTATCACAAGCACTAACTGTTGTTTGGTGAATGAAATTTCACAGGATGCACATTCCTTTGAAGCCGGAGCTCAATGTGAGGTAGCTGGTGAAGCTTTGATCCCTACCAGTCCGGCTTTGCATAAGAAAATATCAACCAAGACGAGAAAAAATTGTAACAAGAGAGAAAAACATCAGAAAGACGGTGAGGAGGGGGATAAAAAAAAATGAACACAAAGGATGCCTTCACGAAAAAAAATTGATTAGTCAACATAAACTGAACCCAGCATTGATACCCAGTGTGTTGTGATGCTCCGAGTGCATCATCGACTGCGAGGAAATGCAGTCTGCTGCCCTACTTGATGTGTGAAGCTTCTTGTAAAGGCTACACAGCATTAAGTTAAAGGCTCACCACAAGTTAATCTTTTATTTGTTACGTCCATATGTACATTTCACTTTTCAGAAACCCCAACAACCCTCCCCCCTCCCCTTCCGTAGCCTTTTCATGTTGTTTCAAAGACATCGCCTGCGATAAATGCCGAGTTGCATCCTCAAAGGGTTTTAAAAGCCAAAGAGGAAAAGGTCTAGATCTTTCATCTGGCATTCACTAAGTGAACAGAGAAAGAAAAGGTGTGAGAGAGCATGCACCGATATTGATGGCGACAGCGGAGATGTACCCGCCTCCCGATGTTCCATGAAGCAGGTTTCAAATGGTCAGACTTCCTCTCAAGTGCGGCACGCTCAAGCCTCTCAGCGTGCCTCCTGAAGGGGCGAAACTTCACGGATTATCGAGCCGGCCGCCGCTTGAAGTGAAACATTAACATCCCTCGTAACAGGCGTGAAAATGTCAGGAATTTGGGCGAAGACATGAGTTTTAATATCTTCTAAGCATCAATTTGAACCCCTTAACACTATTTTGTGCTATCAAAGATACAATCCAATGCAGTAATCTGTGAATACATGAATAAGAAATGATTATTTTTTCTCCTCCTTTGCGACGTATGCCATCATCTAAATCATTGATTACCTCTCTCCAGTGTTGGATGATAATGATGCAGGTTTGTGTAGCAACAGCCACGCGTAAATGGTCGCGCATAATGGCAGCTGGAATTGTGCTAATTCTTCTGGTATTCTATTCATTGAAAAACTGTTGGAGCAGGCAAAGGTATTGATATGCAAACAGGTGATTAAGGGCCTGTCTACATCCATCTGTGGCGAACTGCAGGAGTGGAAATCAGGCTTGTGCATGTGCCCAGTCTCATAATGATAGAGATTTATTAAACAAGAGTCAAGTGTATGCATGTTTTAATGCATCTGGTGGATACAATGCATAGACTTTTATGTATCTTGCCCCAGATCTTAACATATTTGGCTCAGATTCATTCTACCTAATGTGAAAAAAATAATAGGTGTCTGTATATGAAAGCAGAATGACACTTTTACTTCGACAAAGGACCCACGAAAGTTGTGTCTTGATGTGTGATATTCACTTTTAAAGAAACACCTTTCTTTCTACAACCGCAACTCAACAGTTTGTTAGATCACAAGGGAAATGTTGGATAGTGGTAAAAACAATAGCCCTTGTACCTACAAGTTAACACTTTTGGAAGTCCACTAATCGCATTGTAATTGCAGACATTGTGCACACAGCGTGAGAACACACGGCAGCATGCATCATCTCTGTGTTGCATGGCAACAGCTGAGCCCAGGTAGCAGGTGTGAGCATTATTTTATTCAGGAAGTGTGTGTAGCCCCGTGCTGGCATCCATAATGGAGCCAATCCTTCAGGGCTGTATGTGGATCTCCAAGCAGCTTGAGCCCTGAACGCTGAGGTGTGTTCGCTAACACGGGGGTTTCATTAACCCCCGTGTTAGCGAACAGTTATAATGTTGGCAGCTGCCAGATGGGAACTGGGATGGTAGGATGGTTCACGTCATCACATAATGTGGCAGGTGTTGTGCAGGGAAAATCCTGAGTGCTTAATGTTATTGTTATGAGTGGGGGAACATCCGGAGGAAGACAGAAAAGGGGCAAATGCCTCTCGGGAATGATTTAGGGAACCTTTTTTTTCAGATTTGACAATGCTTATTGGGTTTATTAGTGATTATTTTTGCTATGATGTTGTGACATTCTGCTACTAATTAGAAATTATGCTTGCAGTTGATCAATGTTGTTGGTAAAATTTTTAATAAGAGTGAATATATTAAGGGTAACACTCCACTGAGACCTACGATATGTAATCAAGGACTCCTTGATCATGGTATGTCTCATCTTTAAGACTCGTGCCTCGTCATGGCCCACTTTTATTAAGATGTAGGGAAATCCAGAAACTGATGATGTAGTCATTAGCGAGATACAGCGTTGTTTTGGTCACAGCTCAAGTACACAGGCTGACTCAACCGTACGAAAACATAAAACAGGCAATTGGAGATAAAAATTGCTTAGCAACTATGGGTAGCCTGAGGGCAAGGCCTAACCCACACTCACACAAATCTGTGTTTTCAATGCATTTCCTTAAGTAGATACTTACGCTACGGTTCATGTTCCACGGTGGATTGTTCAATTACAAGAACACTGGAGTTCCTCTCCAGCGACTGAGACAAGTGCACATTCGCAGAAACACTCACCATGTTTTGATGCCGGCCATCATCCTTTTCATCTATGTTTCAGTAAGCGTCCCTATCCGCCCTCAGTTTCAAGCATCTGATGGCAACACAACACATGTACAATTAGAGCACCAAATCCTGATTTCCCCCAAGTTAATGGCCAATTTCTTCTTCCATTAATTGGTGGATGAAGCTAAAACATAGAATGCAAGAGTAGGATTGGTGTAGGATTGGTTTGTTTTGGCAGACATGGAAAGAAGCAATGATTCAGAGGTAGAGCTACATAGATCCAAGCAATTATCTTTGGTCTAGACAGTCAGTAAAATCTATGAAATCCCAGGTGGTGGTCCACAAGATGCCACACTTTGTGGCTACATGTGAGAATATTCTGCCTTTGCTGACATTCAATTTCATACATATAACATAAATAATCTGAGGGTACTTTACAGAGTAAGGTCAAGCTCTCACAATATCACACTGCTGAGAATAGCCCAACAATTCCCTTTGAGCATGCACTTGGCGACACTGGTACCATGTAGTCTTTTTTTTCTAGAATGAGTCTTCAGCAGATGTCTGAAAGTGGAACATGGGGTGTTGTGCAACCAGTCAAGAGGTCGTCCTTCATGACCGAAGACATACCTCTACATAAGGAAGCATGACTTTAAAAAAAGAAAAGCAAAATGGAGAGGAATGGGTCTCCTGGCCCCATCAGATCTCTAATGGAACCTGATAAGTCCATCCATGCCAAGAGTCTTCAAAGACAAACATGGTGGCTGCAGAATTCTACAAGCATGGCAGGGCTGTGCATCATTTACAGACACAGCCAGCATTTGACTGCTTTTGTCATGTTGTTGGAGCTTATTTATGAATGCCAGCTGCAACAGGTTTCATTACTCCTATTTTGTTTGGCTGTGCCCATGTATTCATTTTGTTGTGTGGATCTTCTGAAAAGTCAAGCAGTCAGCCCGGTAAAGCATGTCTGAAACCATCATAAATCCTTCAAATAAAGTCGCCACCAAAACCTCTTTATCTCATTCCCTCGACTTCCTCTTTGCTTTATACCATCTAAGTTACCTCCGACCTCAGCTGATTTGTCAGTTTTGTTTTTAAAATGATCAGATGCACAGCAATTTAAACCCCTGTGTAGACATAATTTAATTGTTGCATGTATGAGCAAGTTCTTGCCTCCTCATTCTCCTCCACTGTCAATATTTACACACTAGACAGTGGACAGTGTTCATCTTAGACCCTGTAGAGATTAATTTCCCTGAGGAAATTAGCTACTGATGCACAGCAGTGTAAATTTCCCATGTATGGTGAATTGAATTACCTTGGCTCCATCAGTATTTACAGAGAAAAACATATTTTATAGTTGTGCCAATTACAATATATTTTGAATTATTGAATGTGCTTCTAAAGGGAGATGGGGACCGCTTACAATTTATTGCCGGACCTGCCATTACGTTGAGAAATGGGCATGACATTTGCATTTCCCAGTGCGTTGTGAATAACACAATTTATTCTATTTGGTTAGCATGAAATTAGGACTGTAGGGCTTTATGGGTAGGAGGCGGCTTCATTTATATGGACTCTATTTACAACATACTGATGATGAAGACTTGATCTTCAGATGAGTCTGTCAAGTAAATGCACTTATAGGCTCAAAGTGCATCTGTGCATGTTTATCTGTGAGACAAATAAATTACTGCGCCGTGCTTATTGGTGGGGACACAAATGTGTTATCAGGTTTGTCGAGTGTGTGTATTTGGTTGCCATGGTTTCTTTTATTTTTCTGGTGGAACCTTTTCAGCACACTAGTGCTAAATGCATCTCAGTACTTTAGACGGAAAAGCTGCTATCTGCTGCTTCTGTCTGTCATTAAGTGAGCGTGTTTTTCCCTTGCTGCCAATTTCACCACATTGTGTCCTGTGCCGCTGACAGGATACAGTATGTGGTAACGGTTTACATTTTAGCCTGTAACATAGGCTATAATTCTTCCACATTTACGGCATTTGTTATTTCTTTTATATTCTGTACCAGTGAAGTGCATAGATCCATACACTGTAGGTGCAAGGAAAATGCGGAATTAAGGAATAAAGGAATAAAGGAGTAACAATCAGAAAACAATTCTTAACTGGTAATTTTTGACGACAACCTTGCATGCAGTGCAAACTTAGACAGAACTTACTGTACACTGGTATCTTTTCTAATATTACAGAGTACATGAGAGGACCAGAGCTGCCAACATGTTATGAGTAAGAGTCCATTAGTGCCATTTAAGTGGCAATGCCTGCCTGTACGTATTGATGCTGAGGGTACTAGAACACTGTCAGAAGTAAGGAAGTATTATGTTGTATGTGTTTACTGTTTTATAAACCTGGAGGGACCCTCAGTGACGTCAGCCAAAGATTTGCTGAACAAAAAGCTCAGCGTGGTGACTCTGGCCATCGCTCATCCTGGTTAAACCGAACTTGGGCAAAGAAGTGGAGCTGAGATGGGCCATGCAGCCACCTCTGAGCCACTGACTGTTGACAACACCCTTAATTATGCGTAGCTTTAAGCCTTAATAGAATTTACACTGGCACGGTATATACAAATTCATTTCCTGGACAGCTGTCATGAATAAGGAAATTAGCTATGGGGACCAAAACTATTTTTCGTACCTGACTGTAAACATGTTTATTTTTGCTTCAAAATTGGGGACTTTAACATGGGAGTGAATGGCAATGTACTCACTTTTGGAGTCAGCCTCAAGTGGGCATTCAAGGAATTGCAGTTTTAGGCAGTTTTGCATTGGTTTTGTTTTTCACATGCATGACTGTAGAAAATGCTCGACTTTTGTGCTGCTTTGGATGTTCCACTGAGAGAACGGCCAAAAATGAGCAGCAAGGAATATAATTTTATACAGGCGTAGTTATTTTACAGAATTTTCATGTTGCAAATGTGTGACTGTAAATAATCTGAGTTTAAGCATACATGAAATTAAGTTCCTGTCCTGATACTAAATTAACACCATCTTAAGTCAGGTAAAGGAAAAACTTATTTATTTATTTATTTTTATTTTCAACGTCAAAATGCTGAAAATGTAATTGAAAATTAAATTTGTTGCTGTATTTGTTGTCATGTTAAGTTGTCCTAAATAACTTACTGAAAGTGATAAATTGGTTTCATGGCATTTATGTGACACAGTAACAGTTAACTTATGTGCCACGATCAGCTCTACAAATACATGCATAACTGCTTAGCATTTGTGTGTCATGTAAGCTAGAAATTAGCATTTATTTCCAAACTTATAAAAAAACACTTCCACATTGGCTCCATGTTTCAGTTCCAGACATTGCTGCTCCGTTGCAGGCTGTAGTCTTAAGCATTAACAAAACTTCCCACCAGGATTCCTGCTGAATTAATGCACTCAAATCATGTGCAAATGCAGAAATGATTACTCATATGCGTGGTGTAAATAGCATCAACAGATGATGTGGGATAAGTCGGTCAAAGGATGTCCGTCTATAAATCTGCTGTCTAAGCACTCACGCCATTGATCACTCCTGCAGAAGATTCTTAATCTCTCGTTGCTTCTCCGAGTTGCAATTTGTCAACAGTTCCCATGTGCACTCAGAACACAGCTTTTGTGCATATTTGCTGATGCCTCTTGTGAATGGGACCTTCCAGACATATCAAAGGATTTGCTGTTTTTCTCAGAATCCTCCTGCCATCTGCTCTCCACCCTCAACCAAGATGCTTCTGCTGGAACCCTCCACCCTTTAAAGCTCAGCATACAGTCTGTGGCAGTCTATCAGCAGTTTTTCATATTGTCTTTGGCTTTCAAAAAATATTCCGAGTCGGTTTGTGAAGTTGTGTGTTTTTTTATCTGTAAATTGGCATGTTGTTGCAAACTGGGCCCGAAACCCTTCGAATTTATTGTTAGACATTTGTCTCTCAACCAAAGATGACATGTTGAAGCTCGCCACATATTACCTTAGGAACAGTAACAAGAATGACAGAAACTGGCAGGAATGTTCGATTCATGGACGAGCAGAGAAATAAAACACAAAAACTGAATATTTATGTGGATGATTACCTGACGTGACAACATCTTCGTCCACATTTCCTTACAAAACGTATAACGAGGGGCTATTCAGTCACACTGTGAGACAGTCTTTGATCAGCCAGGTGTAAATGTGACAATTAAGTCCTGCGGCACCTTCTTCACATCGGAAATGTGTCACTTCTTTCGAGAGACCACTGCCGAGAGCATCGAACAACCGAGCTTAATAATGCACATGTTAACATGTTTCTTTGAGGCGTCTGTCGGAGTTAGACGGATTAAAAAAAAAGCGACTGGGGCCACATTCAAAATCCGACTGTTTAAAACCTCAGCAAATGAAATAATAATTGGTCGCATTACAACAATAACACAATGAATCACTTTGCTGACATAAATCAGACAAAATATGTGTGGATTCTTCTCGAAATTGTAATCTGTTACCCTGTGCCTAGGTTGTGGAAACTGGCACAAATGTTGGATTTATGGATAATAAGGTTGCTACTATGGAACATGTGTGATGGATGCTGCTGGATTAGACTTAAAAATTAAGGGTTGGTCCAAATCTTGCAGTACAATCGCAGTCATCTTAATGAATGTTTAATGCACATTTCTAGAAAACTAAAACAACCTCAGAGAAAACCAATAAAAACCCAAATCTACAGTGGAATGTGGGCTTGCATGTATTTGAATACAAGCTGCGTTCACATTTTTAAACTTTTTTTTTTGCCCCCCTACTGTGTCCCTGAACTGGCTGAATTGAAATGAACGAGGCGGCAGAGTATTTTGTTGCAGGGCTGAAGTGTTTCTGAACACAGCGTTAGAAGTTTTGCGTAGACAGTCTGAATTACAGCTGCTTTCTTTCTTTTTTTTTTACATTTCACCAGATCAAATGATTGGAGAGAAGGTGGGATAAATCTCAAGTACCCACATTAAGACGCCCAGCGCTAAAGTTTGCTCTCACTCCTGTGTTTTGCAGATTTTATTTTTATCACCGCTTGTCTCTCCAAATCTGTATGCTCTTTTGTTAGTCTCATATTTTCTCTATAATCGTGTGTTTTTGTGACCTGGAGGTGTAAAAAAAAATGTATTTGATGCCATAAAGAAAGACGTCCAAAAAAAAGAAGAAACTGTATTTAAGTGACAACTGTAATTATAGCTTCCGCTTGTTAATTTTATCTTTGTTTTGCCTGATTTCTTGGTTTTAACGCGGCCATAAACAGCCTGTCTCTACGCGCGTTGTGATAATTGTTGTTATTAAAAATATCGCTTGGTTTAATCCCCTTTAATACTGCGTGACACTGGCTGTCAAATTGGCATTCGGCACACTGAAGATCAAGCTAAATCTTTAAATCTATTGTGATAAATATAATGATATATTGTTTGTTACAGAACAAAGAAGCTCGACATGCATAAAAAAAACCTCGGTAACTGTCATTTACTATGGCTCTAATGAATATATATGGAGTCCTTGTGGGTAGGCGGAGCCCAAACACTGTGTACCTGTCAGCTTATGTAAATGTGACTCTTTATTAATGGCAGGACAGTGGCTCTCCACCAGTGGCTGTCAATGTGTCGATGGGGGCGGGACCTCCCTCGTGACAGTACTGATTATTGCCGCGACTAGAGGGCATGCTGCATTCAGTGACAACAGCGCTCGGCTTTCTTGCTTGACCTCAAGGAGGAGAGGAAGAAATTTAAATACAGCTGGAACGGAAGACGTGAATTCTCGAGCCCTTGTTTTCCAAAACAAAAGACATTCCAATACAACTAAACCGCATTCGAGAAGCTTCAGACATGTTGTGAAATGGTCGTATTTTAACCTAAACCATTTTTGAAAACTATCCGAGAAGTTTTGGGGTCTAATCCAAACCAAGCTTCTAACATGTCGATGACATTGGAAAAGGGTTGATTTTGACCACCCAACTTGGACATTATTAACCCATTCAATAGGCCAGTAGGTACCTCCTCTAACTTCAAATAGACTAAAAGTCACATTATCATTCATTGTGATAATTGATACACAGGAAGTAACCCGGAAAACGTAGGTGATCTCTTGTAGTCATATGAATAAGTGCATGAAGAATCTCCAGAATCGTCTCCATCCTGGAACTGGAGCTTTGTAACATTTAGTGAATATAGTGATCTATTATAGCTCAAACTATGATCTTTTTCAAAACCTAACCGAGATGTTAAACTAAACTTAAGCAATCACCGACTGAAAAACACAATTAATCTGCAAGTAAAAGTCAAAGAAAAGACTTAAGTAAACAAAAATGCTACAATAATGGTCTGACAGGACTCAAGCTTAAGTCTGTTGGATGAAAGCCACATCACCACCACCACCTAATGCAGACTTCTGGTCGTCTTTGTAAGTCTAGAATTGCAGCTTCATTGCCAATAAACAACATGGTAACAGTCTGTTGAGTCTAGTACGAGTTGGAAACAGGTCTCTACTGGCCCATACGCATGAGGATGATGGGAATGGATGATTGTATCCCAAACTACATTTTCACAACCAAGTAATGTTCATGCTTAAACTTTTCCAATCAGTAAGTAAAACTGAACTTAGTAAATAAATAGTGGCCTCACTTAGGATATGAAGTCCATCTCCTAGGTGGAAGTGTTGGATTTGTGCAGCTCCACCCTGTCCAACATCTTTATATGCGCCTCTTTGACAGTGGACACTTTTCCTTCTCCATCATACCGTTACCTTACCAGGAGAAAAATGCGTTTCTTTCAGAAGACATTTGAGAATGCGGTTTTGTACACAGACAGGGCTGGAACGCTCTCGGCAAAGACAAAATGTGACCATTACTTGTTGGTTAAAGGCCTTTGTCATTGTTAGCGCCTGTACCCCATCACCGTCTGGCCTGAAAATGGCTTCAGAAGTTTGGAATTGGATTAATAAATATGCAGCAAATTCATCTGCATCCACTCACAGAAATCCTGATTGCCTCCTAGTTATGATTTCATTGAGCGAGGAAGAAAAGGGACACTGGCACTGTGACATTGTCATTTTCAAGTCTAAACTGACACCTGGGGCTGCGCCGTGTCCCTCCAAATACCCTGACGGCAAGACAATGGGTGACAGCTTGGAAAGAGAAGGTGATCATAGATGGGTTTTATTGGGCGTCCAATTGAATAATCAAGTATTTCAGCTCCTGTTAAATTTCCATTTGATTCTCACAAATGAATGCGTTCACGTGTCGAGTCAGGAACCTTTTCACAGAAGATAAATGTCTTCCAAGATGGCTTTTTTTTTTAATCATTCAGGCTAGTGGGGGTCTGGGTTTATTGGTTTTATCTTAGCTGACCTAAGGAAGAAAAAAAAAAAATCTTTACAAACGCATCACAACATCTTAATGTGGACATTTAAGAAGTTAAGCATAAGCCAAATCCAAATCGCTCAGCGACAGGGTGAAAGAAAAAACAAAAAGCTGTGAAATTGTGGAAAGTTGGATTGCTTTGTTTATTTCAAAAGCTTCCCTCTCTCCCTGGTAGGGATTTCTTGACTGTGATCCTAATCTCTTTATTATCTTTGAAGGCATTTCACCTATAGGACCTTGTGAATAAGCCTAATCTTAGAAAAATAGCAAAAATATTGAGTTCTGGCTGTGACTGATAAAAAACATGCTTTTTTTTTTTTCTTCCTCTCTCTCTCGCTCTGTTCCTTTCTCCCTTTTGAGGACAAACAGGCTCCTTTTAAGCAGCTAAAGAGCGCAAACCTTTAATCATAAGGCAAGGTGACCGCACATTCCGGTTATCAGACTCGCTCAGCATGTTCGCGCAAACCCACCCCGTCGTATGTACGGTACAAAGGCACGGACACTCACCCGCGTACGTCTACATACACACAGCTTTCATCTGTTTTTATTTTGTGTGTGTGTGTGTGTGCCAAAGTTTGAATTGGTAATAATATCACGCATTATTCCCTGATCCTCCTCATATACATGTGGAGGCACACAGGGACCTACAGTATGATAATATATTTCTCCACACGCATTGAAATTCTGCGGATGCCAGTTCAATATTTCCCTTTCCTGCTCCTTGCAGCATTTCGAGATTGTCCCCAACTTTTGGGGAAGGGAAAGGAAATTGCTTTTAAGAAGAGGTTTGGGGCTGAACATAAACATAGTGATGACTCTGATTTGGGACCATGCTTGCATTTTTCGCGCATTCAGCGTATTTCTTTGACGTTTAGCCGTAAGCCGTTTTTATCCGTATCCCATCAATTTCGAAAGCTGCGACGGCTTTTTAGTAAATGAAACGTGTCATCGGCTTGTTAAATTACCCTAATAAGGACTATAAGCCGACGACGCGGAGGAGCTGCTGATCAGAGAGAGGGGGGAAAAAATAAATATATCAAGGACCTAATCAAAACCCCTGTGCCCTCCGGAGCACATTGGACAACACAGGCCCTAACAAGACAG
This sequence comes from Stegastes partitus, assembly GCF_000690725.1. Taxonomy (NCBI): domain Eukaryota; kingdom Metazoa; phylum Chordata; class Actinopteri; family Pomacentridae; genus Stegastes; species Stegastes partitus. The sequence continues at coordinate 88,560 of NW_007579564.1, read as the reverse complement.
TCATCATAAACAGTGCTGCGTGGACGTGTTGTGTACTGTAAGCAGAACGGCATCTGATGTGACAGCCAGGCCGAGAGTGCACATGCACAAGCCCGCACTATGTCAGATGCTTTCACTGCACACTCACTTGCTTTAGCACGCTGTAAAAATATGACAAAACAGTTAAGACGCCCAGCTGTAATTGCGAGCACACAACGTCCTCCTCGTGCGATTAAAAATATCAGCAGGAATGGATATCAGAAACAATGTGACAGACCTACAGCAAATCCAGTTGCTTCGTTTCGTTATTTATATCTCTTGTAAACAGACACCCGGCTTTAGTGTCGGTAATGCGAGTGATCTGAATGGGCAACTAGTGTCAAATCTAGAGACTTTTAGGCACAAACTTAAAGCTAGAGCATGCAGACTCACTGAAACAGCAAGAGAAAGCTCGGTTTTGAGGATCCCGCTGGAAAAAAAAGACGGCTTCTGCAAAGCTTCTATGATCAGATACACAAATGTGCATAATCATCTGGCTCGTTGTAGGTTTAGGTTGAACTATGTAGAATGTGGCTAGGATTCTTGTGCTCATTAGTACAGAAACAATAAATAATTGACGATTTCACAACTTTTCTGATAATCAGTTAATCAGTAGTTAAAAAAAAACAAAAAAACATCTACATTCTCAGATTCCAGCATTTTAAATTTAAACTGAATGTTTCTTTTCTCCTCTGTGACAGTACATGGAGTATCTTTGGGTTCGTTAAGGGTGTCGTCTTGGGTTTTAGGAGACACTGACTGACATTTTTTTTTAGCATTTTGCGACATTTTATTTTCTCAAACAACTTATCAAATCATTGACAAAATAATCATGAGATCAATCAAAAATAGAACTACAGTTGACATTTCGATCCTTAACAATCCGAAAACCTTGTTATCCGACAGGCGTTGAGGAAAAACAAACAGAACCCATAAAAAATAGCCTAAATATACCAACAGCCTTGGATTCCGACTCTGACATGACATGTTGTGCCACAAATCAGGATAACAGCTTATTATCTGACTATCAACCGACGGGCCCGTGCACAAGCACACCGGTCAATTAGGCGTGAAATCCAGCGATGCGTAGCGTTCTAACAATACACTAGTTATTATAACAACTATAAACAATAAATATTAACAATAAATGACCCTTAAAGCATCAAGCCCTCCTTGTATCTCGACCTCTATCTTGACAATCCGACAGCCTTGCTATCCGACACAAAAGAAGCTTTTACATTTAGTGTCGGATTATCAAGTCACGACTGTAGTTGCAGTTCTACTCACCAGCTTCAGCAATGTGTCCGCCAAGGCTTGTGGAACAACGACGCACAATTAATGCACGGGCAGAGTGCATGCAGGTCGGCAAAGTTAAACAAGCAGGTAAACCATCCAGTCAACTAATGCAGACTGAATGCAGCGATTGGACAGGCCGCCATCCTGTACAGGCAACAGATCTCTACATATTATCTGAGCCGCCTCTTGTAGCTTTAGTTCCTCTGTTTGATAGTTCCTCGATCGGTGCACTGTTGTGACTCTCTTGACTGTGTTCAGCGACTGGAGGAGAGCAGCAGCGTGTTCAGTTGACCAATCATCAGCCGGACGGATTTGTAATTGAGCTGCATAAATGATGACCAGTCGCTAATCCCTCATTGTTTGTCCGGGGAACTCCTTCTTCAAATTAGTTTTTTGTCAGTTTAGCTGGATTTTTTTCTCCCTTATTAAAAATCTTGCATCGAAAATTGCAAATTGTTACATGATCAAGTGACTTCTGGAGCAAACTTTAGATGGTTTGTTGTGAAAATAGTTGGCGAAATACTGACATCAGTCAAGGATTTATTGACTGCTTTTCCACTTATCCTACTTGAAAGAAAAAAAGAAAAAGGTTACCTGTGCTGAGACTAGAGCCAGTGTGTGTCAAACAGCTTATAGCTCAGGGATATTAGAAAGATTCAGTATGAGAAGCAACAAACAAGATATAGTCACAGCTTTACCGTCTATACTGTATAATGACTGACAACAAACCACAGGACATCGTTAAAAAAGCTAAAAGTTGTGCAGTTTTAGACCCTGCAGTATGGCCGCCCCCTCTGAGGTCAACGTGTCAAGAGAGTTTTCAGATTGTCAATGTCGTAATTTTGCTTGCGCTCGTCTTACAGCTGCTTCGTCTTTAATTTATTCCGCAGCCATGAGCAAATCTCCTCTGTGTTCCTTCCATCATCTCGAAATTAATTCGAATTGGTTGCGAAACTGTCATAAATGTTGCTGTGTTAAGGCCCTTATAGGACTCCTGCGGTGCATCACTGGCAAACAAAAGCACCGAGTGACAGAAAAAAGTGACATTAAATATTAGGGAAAAAATGCACCGACAGATTTTGAGCTTCACAGAAAGATGCCGGTGCGAAAGGTTGTAGATTACATTCTGACAGGTTCTGGCACAAAGCGAAGTCTTGCATAAAGTCTCTCCAGTGATTTGTGGCTCGAGTCTTTGTCCACGTTTTATTGCAAACAGATGTTCGCGCTTTACATTGGCAAACAATTCTCTCAGATCCCTCCCCGCGTCTTTCCTCAATGTCTCCCACCTGCCGTCCGAGCCAAGCGACTGTGACAGCTGCGCGAAACGGAAGCCGCGAGCGAGAAGCGGCGTGACACCGAACCGCAACTCCCATCATGCCCCGTCCCTTGGGAGGGTGACGCTTAATGGTGACCTCCTCCATACCTGGATTGTTCCTGTAGCTCCACCGTACTCTCCCACTAGACACGGTCCACCCACCTCCATATGGCATCTCAGCTCAGTGCGGTTCCCCTGGGAAACTGGAGGGCTCTCGATTTTGCTATTTCCAGACAAGGAAATCGTAGTGTTGTGCATGTGTGAGGCGAAGTTGCAGTCTTAAACTTTCTCAGCAACGTCATCGCATTTTAAAATCATGATTTGGCAGCACGCTAGATGAAGACGGCCACACACACACACTGCGGACAGTGTGTCTATTTTCCTTTGGCTCTCGAAGCAACTTGCCAAGCTGTTGTCAGAGGGGTGAGTCAGAAGGTGCTGTGGAGTCGGGCTGAAGGCTTTCTAGTGCCTTACTTACTGGGAATTTAACACTTCCCTTCCAATTATTTGGATTTTCCGAACACAGAAGTGCTCCTCAGAAGCAATGGGCAAGCTACTCGGAAAGTGCAGTGAGCTAAGTTCATAGTTACTCCACATTAAATGAAGTCTCACAACACGGAAACTCTCTCCAGGGCCAGTGTCAATTCCAGACAGACGTCAAAAAAATATGTTGCTGCACCATCTCAGATTTTGTTCAGAGTTTGCCTATTTGTTATTTGGGACCACAAACTAGGCTCTGTCAAATATTTTTGGCTGAATTTTGAGAATTTCATATGTTTTCAGACTTGGGATTTTTGTTTTTAAGGGTACAAACAACAACAACAACAAAAACATCTTACCGAGGAGGTCTTTTTCAAGGTTCATCATCTCCGGAAATGCGACTCCCACTGCCACAATATTTGGTGAGGATACAAACAAGATTGTTTACAGCAGATCTCAATGGCTGAAGGGCTCCAGCAAATGGCAGATTTTTAAGAATTAGTCCTTGAAAATGGGAAAGTGCAAAATTATAAATCAACTGTGGCTTTGGACTCCAGAAGGTTCCTGTAAATATACATACAGTATATGGTTATATCTCCATTTCCCACTAAAATACAGATTTTAGTCCACATTTCCCCAACTTTTTAGGTCTCTAACGTCAGTCGCAGCACTGCTACCTAACTGCCCCCTTCCAGAGCAACGTAGCAAGCTAAGTTACACCAACATGCCAAAGGAAGTTAACTGCATCAGAAGGTGTTTTACTGATTCTACATTTGATTTTATTGCTGCCTACAAACTGTGAAAAACATGTAATCCTAAGTCTTGCTATTTTGGTAACAACCCCAGGCAGCTATTTCGGGCAAACAATACAAGATTCCTACATAATGGTAAGACAGCTTAACCGCAATTTCAGTGGCAACCTGAATCTAAAAATTGCACGTCTTGAATCGTCAGTCAAATCCGAGAGAAATCATTTAAAAACTGTTTTTGTCCCCGACAGGTTATATTTCCACCATGTATGAGCAGAGTTTCATGACAGTGTGCAGCTGGCTGGATGTTTCCCAGTTTGACTGTTACAAACAAGACAGTTGGCTTTTTGGCGGGAAGTTCAGACACGTTAGATCCCGCCATTTTTTCATTCTCCCATAGCTTTCTATTCAGGATACTTTAAAGGGCAAGTCTTTACTTTATAATGTCGCTGATTGCACTAAGGATTGGTACGTGATGTCGTGATCATTTGGAAGTGCTTTTGTCAGGTGTTACACATTTCACTGTATGTTGGTGGCATCGTGTATCTTTGGTTCTATCTTAGGCCACAAGGAAAGGTCCGATGTTCTTGTCATTTCAGAAATGGTCTGGAAAATGTACCTTGTTTGGACACCAGCCCTCTACTTAATCAATAAAAAAAAGATTTACTCCTTGATTTATAAAGTATTACCATTACCATAGTGTTACTGAAAGGTGTAGTGAAACTAGCAATGCTACTGCCTCAGTAATCTTTTTGTTTTTCTTGTAAGTTATCAATATTGTAATGCAACCATTTCTAAAACCATACAGAATACACAACTCCTGATGGCTTCTTCTGAGGTATTTATAACGCACTGTTGCATAGAAGAAGGTTCTGTTGCACTCTCCTTATGGGGATAGGGCCTTACATGTTTAATTTTGCCACAAACCCGTAAGTCAGCAAAAGCAATCGCAAGAAACAGCTGCATAGTCGAGATGGTGCCATTAGGATAATTAATATCAGCGTTTTTGTTATTTGCCAGCTTTGTTTCAGGACATACATTCAGCACATGTGTGTCGTCTCATAAATGGGCACAAAGCACATTAAAGTCCACCTGTTTGGTTTTGGTAATTTCTATTATTTGGGTTAAAACGTGCATTAAATTAAAATGTAAAGTTGACCCAGACATACCTAAAAATCCTCATCCCAACAGTGGACTGGGAATGTGTGAAAATTAAGGCATTAAAGTAGATTTTTATCAACAAATTAAATGCAAATTTGCCAAATCCAAGCCGAATGTGATGCTATCAATTGAAAGTAAATCATACAGAAAAGCAAAGAGGAGATAAATACAGGTGTCATGGCACTGACACATTAAGCTGTTTGAAAAGGGGAAGAGGTCATAAGGTCTCTCATTTCTGCCAAGCAAACAATAGCACAGTTGAGGTTTAACACAAGAATGTACGGCACTTCATACAACAAACAAACTGCCAGATCCGACACACAAAAAGGAGCAACGGCTGCACACGAGCATTTTCTAAATACAATCAGACACACGTGGCGGTCAGATTAAATCAGCCGGCTGTGTTGCACTGACCTTCACATCTGTGAACATGCGCCGTTCACGAAAACTCAAATTGGATTTATTTAATAAGGTAAAATGCTTGAGTGTACAGTTACGGCACTCCATAAACGCGCAAGGACGCCACATCCTGCTGATGCTTTCATGAAGATCAATTGAGAATGGCTGATCGCGATTTAATCCGCCGCCTAATTATAAGACAGGGGACTGCTCGGTTGCCTCATGTTAATCTTTCTCTGCCTGACGTTGAATTCGTTCTATGTAATGTTTCCCAGGGTTTTCAAGGAAGCCAGATTCTCACAGATGCCAGTGTTCACATACAATATGCCACGCGTGATTTGGAGGCTTTCCATTGTTAGGCATATGTGGGAAGGAGAGTACGTACAGATCCTATATTAATACAGGCCATGAATGAATTTTTCTAACCTTCATGGTTATGTTCTAAACATGACAGCTTGCTTGAAAGCATACATTGTATAATATGTACACTATACAGTAAATGACTTGTGCAAACAATCGAGAGTCTCGGTAAGTCCTTTCCTCACTCCTCTGTAGCGTTCTTAACACACACTTCAAACATGCACAAACACACCCCGCTGCATTTGCATTTGAGCTAATCCCAGTGGTGTAATCAATGCAGAAATACTTGGCATCAGCAGTATGACAGCACACTGCGGCACAGCTAGCATAGCAATGAGCATCCAGCAAATCAAGCCTTAGGAATGGGAACCTTATTAAATAAAAGTGGGAAAGGTCAATACCAGTTATTGACGAGTCCATGAAGCATGTACTTCAAAGGCTTTTCCCTTTTTTTCTGTTTGCTTTTTACCAGCCCAGCAGGGATACAAGTCTGCCCAGTCTGTGTCAAACTGGTATCCTTGAATGCTAATGCTATGTCTTCGGGTGGTAACTTTGTTGTGCTCTACAAGGGAACTTCAAAATCCTATCATAAATCAGTCCATAGAGGGATCCCTGGAGTATTGGACCTTGAACAATTTGGTTAAACACACACACAACATGCACACAAGGACAAGCCGAAAAGTGCACACAGAGAAAGACCAGCCGATGTATAAGTGCTACAGATATCCACAGCTTAAAGTCCTTTTTTTTTGCTTTGGTTCCAGGGGCAGCAGCAGGGATTTAGTCAAATGATAGCGTCTAAAAGAGTCCTTCCACCTGGTTCCTCTTTGTCCGGCTCACCTTGCCACTGACGGGCCCTTTTGCCGCGGCCCCAAACAAGATTCACGGCCGGAAAGCTTCACCGTTTCATGATCAAAGGCAGATAATCATTTATGAAATAATCAAAGCCACTCGTGCTTTAATATATACTTTCACTTCGCCAACAAGCTCACGTAAGATCACTGGCCGCGGACAAAATTGCTTTTCACTTGTTCTCTTTTGCTTCTGATACGACAACTGAAGAATGGATACATCTGAGGAGAGGATGAGCTGAAGGCACTGGGACACTTTGAGCCTTTAAAACTTCTTAATGTTAGTTTATCTGCATCGGAGTTGGAGCTGAGTGAACTCGGAACATGTTGAGATAAATTTTCGCTAATAAATCCGAAATGAAAAGCCAGATGTAAAACTAAAAGCTGGGCTGGTGCAGAAGGGCTTCGGAGGCCGCGAGAAGCACAAATGTCGTGATGTTTTTTTTGTTGTTGGAAATATAAGGTTATAAAGTCAATGGAATCGTGTCATAGACATTTATGTATAATTCTCATGCCATCTGGACAATTCACGTTATCCATAGGACACGGAGCCAACAATGCTTTCAGTTTCCTAATGTGCATTTCCTAATGTACAGTTACAGTAACCAAAGACATAAAAATGTGAGGGCAGTAAACTCGCAGTGGATGATAAAGGCATCAGCATTCCTCTAATGAAGTGTTTGTCAGATGGTCAAACAGCATCCATAAACTCCCTTTTCCCCACATCTTTGAAATACTTGAACTGCGTCCAACAATGTTTTGTGAAATCAGGCCCAGTATGGTGGCAGGATTTAAGCTTCTCTTTCACAATCGCTTTGTTTTCTTGTTGACTATTTCTGCTTCTCTTTTCATGTGTACAACAGTGTGCAGCGCCGTGGAGCATTTCAACAGATATTTAACTAGAGTGTGTGGCATTATCAACGTGTACAGTATGGTTGGCTTTCTCACCCTGCCTTCAAATGTGGCAGCGTGCTTTTTAAATCTTGATTGGATTCATAGGAGTGTTTTTGTTTCGAGCAGGGTTGGACTACCAAGAAAAGTAGCATGAATGTAACATGGTGTTTGCAAGTGTACTGGCAGTGAGGGATTGTTGGTCTAGATGTCATGAGCAAATGTCTTTAGTTTAATTTCGAGAAGAACGTCTTCAATGAGGGTTGCATGGTAGCACTGTTGCCTCGCAGCAAGAAAGTCGCCGGTTCACGTCCCGGTGAGGACACCCGGGATCTTTCTGCGTGGAGTTTGCATGTTCTCCCCGTGCAGCGTGGGTTCTCTCCAGGTTCTCCGGCTTCCTCCCACAAGTCCAAAAACATGTTGAGGTTAATTGGTGATTCTAAACTGTCCGTAGGTGTGAATGTGAGTGTGCTTGGTTGTCTGTCTCTAAGTGCAGCCCTGTGATAGACTGGTGACCTGTCCAGGGTGTCCCCTGCCTTCACCCTGAGTCAGCTGGGATAGACTCCAGCCCCCCCACGACCCTCGTGAGGATTAAGCGGTGTATAGATAATGGATGGGCATCTTCAATGAGTCTACAGTTTCATTCTGGGGTTTTTATTTGCTACGTCATAGGAAAATACAGATGATATCAAATCTGTGGAATGACAAATCTTTCAGTGTTTGACACCAGCGACTTTTGCCATTCTCTCAACCAGCTTCATGAGGTCGTCACATTGGTTTTCCAACATATACCAAGCCCTCATCCAGTACCATCTCCATGAGGTTTCCACTGGGCGATTGCGCTGCGTTGAATTCAAAATAAATCATCACAAATGCAGCTATTTGTTGCACACCATCACTACCACGGCACAATCATGCATCAATCGATAGTTTTAAATACAAAAGGCAACGCAACCAATGGCCCGCCTGTGAGGCTTTTGAGGCAAACACTTGTTTACTTGCTAAATAACTGCATGTGCTACTTCATAGTTGATGTCTTCAGCATTCGCCTTAATATATAAAATAGTAAAAAAACAAATGAAGAAAACCTAAATTTTTCTGACTCTTTCTGTATGTGCTTTAGCAACACACTGACTAGAGTTGTTACCGCTTGTCTTGGCAACTCACAGATAAAGAGAAATAAAGCAGGAAATAATAAGCGGAGCTGCAATTTGATGGGGAATAAAGGAATAGACACATAAAAGAGAAAAGGGATGATTTCTGCACGTTTCATTTTAATCAAGACCCAACTTATCTCAAAGATATTGGTTGCTTTTTTGTTCGCGCTCTCTCCTTTTCATTTCGTGACTGCGGAAACAATCGCTTATTCAACACAGGCTTCATGCTTTATTATATTGCACTGTCATCATAGAATCATTGTGTTTAGGTGCTTTCTATCAAAGGAGACTCCTTTCCTTTCTTTTCTTTTTTTACCGCCCACCACTGTTAACAGAACACCGGCTTGAAATGTGTTGTAGCCTGAGGGAGGAATGTGCCCTGTTGCCATCCTCAAACTTTTTACATTAATGCTATTGACCCAAGTCGTCTTAGGGGGGGGAACAGTAGGCCTCTAAATCCACATGCGCCGCAATCTCGGCAGATTGATGTGGCTCTGGAGTGAGTAACTTCATTGATTTCATTTCACAGGGCATTCAATTCAGAAGATCATAGCACCTACAACAAGATTGGGTTGGCATGGATTTTCTCCATCAGGTCAAAGAGTCTTAGACCATAATTGTTTTTTATTACTTTTTGGCTCTAAAAACATACCCATGTATCATATTTCTGACGACTGCTCGATATCACGGACACATCACCGACATAGGTCATTTTTTTTTTCTCCATGCGATTCCTTTCCTCCTGTCTTATATTGAGAAACTCTCTATTCGATTAGCCCTGAACCTTTAGCGAGATGGAGTTGCCCACTGAAATGTTATTTTTCTTGCCTTTTGTTAAGCCCAGACTGACATCATATGTGAAATAAAGACCTTAAAGCTTTAAGACACTCAGTGCAAGCTTTTTACCACGCTCCCAGCCTTCGGCCACATCAGACTATCATCACTCATTCAACTCATGATTCTTTTAGCTTTTTTTGTTTCCTTTCACCTGCAAGGAATTCAAGCATTCAGTCATGAAAGCACGACTTGCTCTCCTTTTTTATTTGTTTTTGTCCAACCACTCGGAGCAGCCTTACATTTACTGATATCTGTGCATTGGCATATCTGTGCATTCATTTCTCCCCCTGCTCTGAATGCAGTCTGTTGCACACACCAAAGACTCTCGCAGAGGTCTCATCAGGTTTTCAGACAAGATTGTGGCCAATGGCTCCTCTCGTCTCTTCCCTCCACGATTAGCCTTGGATACGTACAGACTGCATCTTGCCGGAGCAGAGTTCTGGCCCTGCCTGGACTGACAATTATCACCAAAGCAGAGGGCTAATTAAAGTTTGATTAAGTTCAGAGTGTTCTTGAGGATATGCAGAGAAGGGGATCGGGAGGGGTCCCACCCAAGATCACACAGTGTCTGTCAGAGGCAGGCGCTGTGAAATTGGATTGTTGGCTGTTATCAACCTTTGACCCGACGTTACCACGGTGCTCGGTGACTTCAGCAGCTGGGAAAAAGAAAACTCACTCAAGGGAAAGAAAAATAGCGCGACTGGATGTCTGTCATGGGCGAGAAATGTGAGACACGCTGTCACTGGAGAGCCATTCACTAATGAGGTCTAGGAGGGATTGAACGGATTCATTTGCGCCGAGCAATAAAAGCGAGGAGATGAAAAATGCACGACGTATAGAGTCCGCATTTGTCCTGACGACAGATCTAGAAAAGTTCTATTTGTGAGTTCTCCTCCGCTTCAGGAAAGGAATGTGCTGTGTTGGAAACTGCATCCCTGTGGGAGCTGAGTTGCAGGTATGAAACAGGGACGTATTGCCCCCTTAAGGGGAACAACAGCCCTGCTTGCTCGCCGGTCGGCGGGGAGGCACGAACCCGCCAAAACGTCCTCCTTCTGCCACGTGCTTACTGAACTTGACATGCACCGCGTCGGCAAGGTGGGGCCGCGTTACTAATTCATGACACGCGCTTGCATATTAATGACACACCTTTTCGCAGCAAGCAAACATATGCAAGAGGCGGCTTCGGGTTGTATTTTTAAAAAACAGGAAGAAGGTGAGCGCAATCAGGTGGAAGAGCAGGAGACAATGGATGACGGCGAGACGGGAAAAACACTCTTAATGGCCGGCTGAGAGAATTCTGAGGGACTCTGCGCTGCAACTTGTGCAGATTTCACTCCGTGGCAGTGGCTTCTGTGAGTTAGCAAAGGTAATTATGATAATGGACATTAATGGCTTTATAAGTAAGCACTAATGGCCACGGAGATTGAGCATGTACATAGTACAGCACCTGACCTTCATATTCCTCTGCGGATTCGATCTAACTGAAGCCACGCAACTGAATTCGAGGAGAGGAATCTTCATCGCTTGGCACAGGGCATTGTGTTGAGATCCTCCAGGCCTGAATCTTTTAAGCTTTGTCTCACAAGCTCGAAAGCTTGGCTGCAGAGGAGAAGAAAAAAAAAGCACATTGTTTCACCTCCATATTTCCACCTGCTCTCCTCTGACTGACTCGAGCCTTTTCCCTGTTTAAGAAGATTAACGCTTGTGCTTTATTTCTTCCTAGAACTCCTCCCTTTCCTTCTTTTTTTAAAAAAATTTCTTTCGTTCTTTTAAAAGAAAGAAAGAAAGAAAGAAATCCAGCTTCAGCACTTCTAAAGCTGATTCCTCCCCCTCCTTCTTTCTCCTCTCATCTCACTACTCTCCTCTTGGCTGGGGGTTAAGGGATGAAGGGCTGTCTGATTGGGTGTCTGCACATCAACCTGAGTGCCAGCCTTTCTTCTTTCTCCACAGACTTGGATCCTCTATTTTCTTCTTTCCCTTTTTCCTGTAAAATGTTGAACATCTCCACATTTCCTTCTCAGGTTTAATGATTTTTCTTTTTTTTTTTCTTAATGTGTCCCTCTGCACCTCTTGTCTCCTCACTTTTTTTCTTGCGTGTGTTCTGTGTAGAACCAGCGCCTCCATTTATCAATGTCAATCAACGGTTTTAAAACTCAACAGGCTAGCACACATCGATTACCGCTGAATAAAGAATAAAGCACGATGCAAATTTCAGATCAAGGTCGATAATGGAATAATAAGCGTAAACCGCGACCTCTTAATGAATGTGTTAATAATGCCCTCTGCCCTCTAGTTAGAGGAAATGCGCCGGGCGGAGGAAGGGAAGACATTTTGTTGTCCTTTATCCCTTTAATTCGTTAACACCTTAGAAACCTAATGTCATCATAAAGGAGAGAAAAAAGGAATCAATCCGTGAGATAGTAAAGACACATTACCAGTACTATTAAATATGCAAATCGCGATACTAAAAGCAAATAATTCATTAGTATGTTGATAGCGCCAGACAGTCGGAGTATTGAGTAAATTTATCAGGAGGTCCCTGACACCGTCTGATACGGAGAATTTAGAGCGACATTAACATGGAAACGGATCCCCCTCCCCCGACTCTTCCATCTATCCCTTATTAGCTCTTCCTTTTGGCCTTCTCGATTATGGTTGTATAAAATCATCTTTGTCAGAAAAGAAAAGAAAAAGTAATTTCGGACACAGGCTTAGTGAAAAAAAAAAAAAAAAAAAAACACGATGAGAAAATTCCAATTTACCTGATACTCATTCTTCTTTTTTCCTCCTGAAAACAGAAGCCATTATGGCAGGAAGGCTGTCATGCAGAAAATAAGTGTGTCTATGTAATTATACGCATAAGCCCCCGCGCTAAAAACCAAACTGATCCAGCCACACACACACACAAAAAAAAAAGGATTCAAGTTTCAGAACTGCTGTAGTTACACAGAATTATCTCTGCTGTGTAGTTTGAATTTTGATATTCTGACAGTGATACATTTTCCGTCTTGCCGCTGAGGGACATGACCGCTATTACATCGCATTTGCAATTTTAGCATGGCCGCGTAGCCGCCGTTGATTATGAAAATACATTCAAAAGAAAGCAGCGGATGAAGCATTAGCCGTCCATTTGTTTCGACGAAGCCGGCGTAAATGTGTGCAGCCTGAATCCTGCCAATGTGAGTGGGCTTTGTGCTCGCAACAATCCAGCTTTTTCAATTTTTACAATTCTTAGCAGGGCAGGGCTTTCATGCTTGGTCTCACCAAATCAAACAGAGGTGGAAGCAAGGAGAAGGTAATGCGAACAGGAGCTGCTTTTTCTTTTATTTCACCAATAATATTTGAAACAACTCCTTGCTTTGCATTCATACCATTTCACATACTTAAAAATTCCCAGTACAGCAGCAGCTCTTCTGCCACCAGCTGACCTGTTGGTGAGGAGGATAAATGCTTTGCACAGGGTCAATGCAATCCCAGCAGGGGGAGATTATTACACCATGCATCCATCCACACTCCCATTCAGACTCGACTGTTGTGGGACTCACTTAACACCTTATTTGACTTTCAGTACTTGACTTGACTGCCACTGAGTTTTCACGCCTTAAAGACTTGACTTAAGGACTTGACTGGTCTCAGACTTAACTTCCTAAACACTTGACTTGAGACCTGAAAGCAATTAATCTGCAATTACCTGGCAAAGTCCCAAAACAATAAAGAATAAATACAGCCGTGACGGGCAGGTCCTGCGTGCTGTGAGTTGTTGTTACCCTTGTGCAGCACGATTCAGAGATCTTTATGTAGACTTTCTGGATTTTCTCTTTACATGACTTCAGATTTGACTTCTTTTGATGGGACTTGAGACTCATGTTGACAAGTCTTGAGACCAGACCATTATCACTGATCATTCCCATACATATGGACAAGTATCACCCTACAGTATGCACGGTGGGGGCATCATCATTAATTCTGATCAGTGATTGGCAGATTTAACCCTAATAACACAGGTGATCTTTTGTCTAATTAAGTTGAGTTGGAACCTAAAAACATGCAAGATGGGGTTCGCTACGTGCTGTAAACGTAGCAACAGGGTGTATTTTAACACAAACAATAATCCATATCTAAATTGGGTGCAGAGACTGAAGTAATTACCAAGAATCAAAGTCAAAACAAGACTTGAGTCAAATGGAGCTTCACGTTACTTCAGACAGGCACGGAGTCACATGGCCCCTCCTGTCCAATCGTCATCGCTAAAGTCCAGCCCACCCACTTAGCTGCTTTATAACTGAGGCAGCGTTCATTCATTCTGCCCGCTTCACGCTCACCACATCGCTGCTACTCCAGCCGTCTGCAAATCGTCAAATCTCCTCCTCCTCCCCAACCACCACCTTTTAAAAACTGTTCAATCTCATATAGCCCCGGTGTTTCCCATATCGTGGGACTGTAGGTTGCAGATGGTTCATATTGTACCTTGAACTATGTAATCTAGATTCTGTATGTAAAGACTATTTAGTTGGTCTCGTGTTCATACCGTATTTGAAAAATTGTAAATTGTAAATTCATGGCTCTGCGGGGGTTTGTGATCTCAGGGATTATCTGTGTCATGCTTGCGCAGATCGTTCCAGAGCATCACAAGCAGAGTCACCGCCAAACTAAATGTATGTAAAATAAATGGTTAAAATCTGACACAGTGTCCTGTCTGAAAAATTAAAACCATAGCTACGCTCAGACTTATTCTGTCTCTAACTTTCTCCGCTAGCAATCCCTCCAACCTCCTTTTGTGGCCTTTTGTTCTTCTTTCTAAGTGTAAATTTGTGGCTCCACCACCGTCATTTGGTGATCATAGGAGTTGGCAAAGGTCAACTGAGCCAACTTTCCTTGTGAGCCCATATATATATATACAGATGATCCACAATGATAAAGGCCTTTTAATGGTTTTATAACACCAAGAAGGTTATTTTGTCAGCTGTCTCAGACTTGTCTTTAGTATCTCATCCCTTCACTTGAATGCGACTAACTCGTCGCTTGACTTGTCCATGTCTGGACTGACTTCCTGGACTTGACCTTGTCTTGCCTGACTTATCCATACCGACTTGGACTATTGTGACTGACTTGTCTCTTTTCCTGGACTTGTGTTTGTTGGTTTAGACCCAACAGACTCGACACGTGACCTAACCCACCCCGCCCTACTTTGTTTCTGCCCACACATGATCTACAGGTTATACCAAAGGCCCCCTCGGTCGCAAATCTACTTCTGTCGCCAGTATCTTCGCCGCAGTTACAGCGGCTGTCATGTAATGTGACACTGCAGGTATTATATTGTCTGTGTACATGTGGATACAACCACAGCCTCGTACAGCAGTTCCCCTGGGCACACACTGGTGTTATAAAAGGCCTGAGTGTTTTTGTAGTGGCTTTTTTTTTTTTTTTTTTTTTTTGATCTGCCTGTCTAGCGCGAGCAACGAGCGAGAAATTGGTCATCTGGTACTTTTGTAGTTAACCAGCGTGAGAGCACGGTTGAGCAGCATGTTGGTTGACGTTATCTTGTGTAGCTGATCAAAAGGCTGCTCTTATTTTATCTGTGATACATTTTCTGCACAATTTTCCCCCCTGTCAGCGAGTGGTGAGCTGTTTCATCAGCCTTTATGTCTCCAGCGCTGTTGCACTACATGAGCGAGCATCTTTGCTTTTGATTCCCGGCTAACTCAATGGCATATCACTCATTCAGGAGGCATTTTTCAGCCCGGGCTACACGGGGCATTGTGAGGAAAAAAAATGAAACCAGAAAGAAGACACGGGAGGCTTTCGAGTGTGATCGTGTTGCACATAGAGAAGAGAGAAGGGGCGAAAAAGAGGACAATAAACAAAGAATTGACACGATTGAGCCTTTTTATTTTTTAAACAGTCGGAGGAAGAAATGAAAAGAGAGGGGTAAGGGTTTATGAAAGAGACAGAGGTAGAAAGAGAGACAGAGATTGCCCCAGCTGGCACAGTCTGCTGGGAGCAGGTTGTGTATTTGGGTCAGCACATTGCATCATCAGCATTTCTCCACAACCTGCCTGAGCAAATGGAGAAGGGGCCAACCTGCTCGACGAGCTGCATTATTAAGAGTTTCTGCCTCTGCACTCAAGGTGTCTACTGTACACAGCACACACACACACACACTCGAACATACTGTACCTACTGTACGTACACTAAATCTCTGTCAGCCTAAATCTCCAGCACAGTCATGCCCACACATGCACCGACCCTCAGGCTGCAGCTGATCAATAGAAACACTCATTTCATTAGAGGAGATGATGAGTTATGCTTTCCAGGGCCTCCGTCTCTCCCACAAGAATTTGTCCTTTCGGTTATGTAAACATCGATCAACATCGATGATGGTTTTCGCTTAACCCCTCCCACCCCGGAGGTCCCTGCGGTCGAATCCGCCGCAAGAACACAACCGGTGCTAATTTAAAAAGGTTGTCAAGCAGATAAACCGTTGCTTCATTTGTGTTGCATCCAATTTGGTGGAGTTGCTGCTCTCAATTTTAAGAACAATCTCATTAACGGTACTGTCGCTGGTGGTGTGTTTTTATGCTCATTTTGAAGCAGTGCTGAAGTTTTCATGCTCAAGTGTTTTTTTGACCGTTTTGAAATACAGTTCGTGCGCAAAATGTGAGATAGGATGAAATTCTGACACGAAACATTTAACCCACCTGGTTGATCAGCTGTTTTTCATGGCTAACACAAGCTGACATGAAAGGAAAACTGCCTGATTGAAAGGAATTTCTGAAGACCGTCATAGAAGGTCACGGTTTCGTTTTTCTTCTTTTGAGCTTTTTTTTTCTTTTTTAAACCAGTATTTTAACCAGCAACACATTTAGTTTACCTGCCTCAGAGGAGAAACAAACCTAATTAGCATTTTTTTTGTTTCAAATCTGCGACTTACATGCAGCTGGCGTCAAATTTGCTTTACAGTTCCACTAAAAGACAGCCGTCGACTCATTTTTAGGTCGACGTGTGTTACTTTAAATCCCACTCTGACCTCATAAGTCGAAGGACACGTACAGTATTTGAAAACTGGCTAAACTGTCTCTTATACATGGAGCCCAAGGTTGTTCATTGTGGCCTTGTACTCTAGCAGCTGTTACTGGCTGAATTGAGGAGGGTTTTTTTTTTCAGGTAAATTTAAAGAAAAATAGCCAAAAGCTTAAGAAGTTAAAGCAGAGTTTGTCGATGGAGCTGTAACAGATGATCCACTTCGTACTGGATGCTGAATGAAGTCAAATTATTCATCCACCAAGGGGAGGTGATGGATTATAGTTGGTTTGAAGCCAGGGAACCTCAGTGTAAGGACTCGTGAGATGATTGCATGGTTAGCAAATCTGCGAAATCTAAACCATGCATTAATAAATAATTTTCAGTTAGTAAAGCAGTTTTTTTTATCCCTCCATGAAGCCCTTCGACTGTTCCCTTGGCACACGTCCAGTCAAATGCTTCTTAATTAGTACCATTTGACCCAGCATTCTTTCAGCCATCAATAATTTCCTGGTAACCAGCCATCGTCAAGCATGTGTGGAAAAAAAAGAATCTACAACCTCGCACACATGAGGAATGATCTGCTGAGCTCACTTCCTTTTAACTCTGCACACCTAGAGCCTTCTTTTTTTTTTTTTTTTCAATTCCAAACTTGTAGTCTTCAGTCTTGACCAAGACAATTTATCAGATTTCTTTCAATTTATCAGCTCCCTCCGGCGCCACAAAAGGCTGCTTTTTCATCCGTTACACTCCCCAGGACCTGGCTGTGATGCACAACGTTGGTGGGAGTTCTTCCTTTAACGTGACGGACAAAACTTTAGAGCCTGTCTTCATGTCCGACGGTAAAAGCGAACATTAAAACCTGCGCAACACTTCTGAGGTTCAACCGAAAAACTATTAAAAGAACAAAGCAGTTTGAAAGAAAGCTTAAGCCGTCCATCAGATGGTAACAAAATCTGATATTCACCAAATGGAACACGACAGCGATCTGATGTAATCCTAGCAGCCTGAGTCAACATTCTTTTTGTGTATTCAGCTTGAAAACCTGAGTCACTCCCCACTGTGTGGACAAATTAATTTTTAAAAAGGTCATGTTTTTCCACTTTTTCGCTACCAAAATTAACCTCATGTAATGTTTTCCTACCAGGCTGATTGTCAGACTAATTCTACGTCGCAATATAATAAGTTTAATCTGTTTGCCATTAACGAGAATTGATATTAATGCAGATGAACAAAACAAATGCGACAAAAAAAAAAGGAGCTGCATCCCAGAAACAAATTTTAGGTTGCACTCGAGAGCCGAACACCAGCCCTATTTTTAACTGTGTACTGTATTGATGATTTTGCAGGGCTGAGTGTAATGCCTGCATTTTAATTGCATATTTGTGGCATAGGGGAATAAATGCAATTAACTCAATGTGGGTGGACTTCAATCACAAAGATGCACTGTAGTGAGAAAAAGGTTGTTAGAAGGTAATTATGACTTTGTGATTATTCATTATGCTGCATGCAGTGTGTGTGCACGCGGGCGTGTGTGTGTGTGTGCATATTTACACGAGGATGTGTGTCGGTCGGTGTGTACGTACAGTAAGCAGGATTTTTATATTTCATTATCAGAGAAGAATTGTGCTGAAAGGAGCATCTTTTGCTGTTAACAAGGTTGTTTAACAGTTGGTAATTTTTTTTATTTTTTTCCATTTTCTCTCGGGTGATTAACGATCAGCAAAGCGGCTGCTGTAAATTTCAGCGGGAAAAAAAAAAAAAACAAGCCAAAAGAAAAGAGTGGAAAGGTTAAGCAAGTCAAATTGATTGAATTTTTTTTATCAATGCAGAGAAGATCTAATGGCATAAAATGCATTTCTTTCATTAGCCAGAGTTGATTTCTAAAAACAACCCATTAGATGTTCTTTATTCAGGTGGTATTTGCTTTTACCTGACTTCCTACCACTCAGTAATTCTCCATCACCGTGGCATATAATAAATATCTAAAATGAATAGCGCCTTTATTTTGCATTTGCTCGCAAAGCAAAAAATGTAAAAACTGAAATCCTTAGCGACGGCTTATAAATATGAAATCTGTCCTTCAGCGAGGAGTTGAACCCGTGAGCCCGGCGGTCAGCAGGGAGGTACCCCCGCACCCTTTCCACACGACTCAAGCTCATAACTCTCCATCATACATGTACAACATCCCACACCTCCTCCCCCACCACCACCACCTTCCTGCTCCAAATGAGGGAGGCCCATTTGGAGCCCCGGAGCTGGAGTGGATCCATCACCCTTCCGGTGTGGGATGAGGAATGATCCGCCGTGCATCACCCTAATAGTCCTCAGCCGTCAGGGGTAGAATGAACCGGGTCTCCCCCCGTTGCCCAGGCTAAGTGCTCCGGGGAGGTGATGGAGATCCATCCCGTGCAAATGCATGACATGGTTAATGCTCGGCGCCGCATCAGAGAGCAGCCATCAGTCTCCACACCGGCTGACAGACAGGCCGACACGTCGAAGAGTTATCTTATCAAATCTGTGGCGATTACAACACTCTCACCTTCGTTGGCGTCTCCAGGAAGGTTTTACCGCAGGAGTTTGGTTGCATCATTCACAGTTAATCGGCAAGTTCCACTTAGAACCCGAGGCTCTTCTTAAAATTGCATCGGAAATTTTAAATTCTACTGGACTTTTAATACGTGGTCACTCAGAATTATGGTCATTTTGTGAAATTACAACTGAAATTGGGCTACAGCTAAGCTCATTGCTCACTCTGTAAAACGTGTGAAATATTCAGGGAAGCCCCCGTCATGATTCTTCAGAGCCTTGCCTGATAGCTTCCAGTGGCTAGTGTGGCCAAATCAACAGTCCAAGACTTTTAAGATGTTCATCTATATCGGGGCAAAACAGGGAAAAAGCAGCAAAATGTACATTTTAACTGAAATGATTGATCCATTGTGAAAGTTTTTGTAATCACTTCCTCATATAATTGATGAATCGACTAAAGCACAAGACAGAATCATATCCACCCTGAGTATTTGTAAAACATAAAGATCTCATCTAGCATCAGCATGTTTTGACATATTAAAAAAAATACTCACTTGGTATAATAAGTTGTGTTTAACAAGGTTGTCCCAATGCTATCTGCTAGACTTGACATCCCCATACATGTAAGTTGTAAAAACACCAAATGCATTTAAAATGAAATGTAACTGCACCCAGATCAACCATAAACGACACATTACATCTGTAAATTCAGTCAGCTAATTATGTTGCATTAATACATGGGTAATGAATTTAGTCAGAAATGGGTTTAAGCAGCTATGTTTGTTTTCCCGCCAAATTCTCCAATCTTGCAGCACAATATCCACTTAAGCCTCCTATTACCTTCTTATTTACTGACATATTTTATCCTTAGGTTCAATTTGACCCCAACAATTTAAACCTCCAGAAAATATTAGAATTAAAATTGTTACCCAAGTTTATGAGTGAATGTCCCTTTAAATAAATTATGTCACTGACTACAACATTGTTACTTAAAAACCATAAATAAAAGATGTCAATGACTTCTTTCGAGATGTTAAACATTGAATGGAGTCCAATTAACTCCAGAGATAATAGGAGGGTTAAAACAACTCTAACTACAACATTGTTGCTTAAAAATAAATAAAAGATACATTTAATAGAAACAATGATCTTTCTGAACCATATTCAAAGTGTCTATGTTGCCTAAGCTTTACTGGCCAGTCCTCGACCCCAACCACATCTTTCTGGCTCATTCTGCATTTTGTTGCTGAAAACTTAAAAAAGTTGCCTCTGAACATAATCCAGGCACCAAATGCAGTTATTCTAAGGTATCATATTGTACAGGAAACTAATAACGAGGTGATTTATTTCACAAAAAAGTTAAATTACTGCGCTAAATAACCCTGAAGTTGCACCTAATGTGAGAATTCCACCTTGTATGGGGACATAACTCCTTATTAAAGACGTGCTTTTTATGACCAAAAGACATGTTTATATGGTGACACATCGCAGCTAGCTGCAAGTAATCATTTAAAAGGCCAAAACGGTGAGTCAGTTCGGAAACCGTTTGTCATGCTTGTTTTGGAAATAAAACATAATTAAGTGAACATGCACTTTTAGGCTCAAGCATCTGTCCATAAATAGTGCATTACCCATAGAATATATCACAGCTATCTGGACACGTTTTAATGTTTGTTTCCCAGCAGGACGTTCTTTTTTCTTTTTTTTTAAGGTGAGCTTGAATAGCGAAGAAATTTATTTGAAGCTTTGGGGAATGGGGAACACGCGCCGTATCCTCCGCTCAGCACTCTCATGTCATTACTCCTGACACGCTGTGCTGATAATGCTTTGTGAACACTTGAAGTGACACTGGCCTTTAACGGGGCTTGTTGCATGCCTGCCTTGAAGCCCCCGCACGTATTTATCAGGCAGATATCGCAGACGCCCGACGGCGAACTCCGCGGGTCCTCATTGTTATGAAATCGCAGCAGGCTCCATTGTGACACGTGTCAGAGTGGTAGAAAATGAAGATCTGATTCACTCAACTAGCTCTCCGGTCACCACCACCACCACCCTCCCCTCCTCTCCTCTCCCAGCTTCTTCCCTCCACACCTCTTTCAGCCTTAGATCAATCTATTCCTCAATCTGTCTTTCCGCAGAGGTGCAGTGGGCACTCGCCACATAAAGGAGATAGCGATGGATCTTTAGACAAGGCAGCAATTTGACAAAGTAATTCTGATTTGGCGAAATTGAAAGATGACTCTCGAGGGCAGACGGGAACGAGGGGACTGAACTGCTGTGTCAAAAGTGTCAAGCACAGTAATTTAATTTAAACCTAAATGACAGGCTTTTTTGCATAAGGAGGTCGGGGCCAATAAGAAAGTGCCGTGTTACTCATCTAACTTGCACATTATGCCAATAACGTGGTCGTATTACACCTGTCAGGGTGAAAAATAGCCTCGATTTTGTGTCGACAAATAGTAACCTCACAGCTATGGTCTCTTTATTGCTGCACTAATATGCTACTCAATAAGGGAAGCCCAAAAAAGTAATGTTACTCATTTCGGCAAAGAGAAACATTCCTCATTCTGGCTTATCCTTTAGGTTTCATGGAAAGCGGCCACCTGGTAATTCAGTGTGCGCTAAAACGACTGGAACCCGGCGCTAATTTGAGTTAGAAAACTGGATTTTTTTTTAATGTGCAGCTACACGTCTCTTTACAATGACAGATCATCAACCTGTCCGGTATATAAAACACACAACGTACACATTTAAAAGACCCCAGAAGCAGCACTTACCTGCTCTAATAAATGATGATCAGAGCCAAAAGCTGGACTTGCTGTCCTCCGTGTCCACACAGCAGCGAAGGAAAATGACTTTACTCAACATAATCACACACTTCTCTAGCTTTTCATCAAACCACTTCACCTACACTACCTTTTTTTTTTTTTCCCCTCACAACCTGCTAAAAAAAAAAAATTTACAGCTCTGTGCAGTTTTTCTTTTTTTCCTATTGCTAAATGTATTTTTTTTTTTTTTCATTATCAAGATGAAATGCCCTGCACATTTTCTGAGCCGTTCTCTTTTTACTAAGCTTTGTAATAAAAGATATTTCATCCATGCAGTGTTTCAAAATGACTTCAGGACACAATGCACAAAATATCCCAATCTAATTGTGAACCAACAGAGTCTGCCACCATGCTGGCTTTATGAGGCTTTACATGGACTCTGGGGCAGCGGGGCTTTAGTTAAACACCAACTTCTGAAATGCTCACAGTGACCACGCTAAGATGCCGATGTTAAACTGAAATAATGTGTTCCTAAAATCAGTGGTAATGTATGGGAGCATTTGCCAATTAGCACGAAAAACTAATGAGAGTAGCTTTTAAAGGTAATTAGCTACCACCAGTAGTAACGCCAATGGTCATTCACAGCCATTCACAACGATCAACTGATGAATATAAAATAAAGTGTTTTTGATCATGGATTAATCAGATCAATCTCTGACAGTAAACTGAAAATCTTTGGCTTGTGGACTAAACAAGACCTTTTAATTCGTCATCTGGGGATTTGGGGAAACACCGATCGATACTTTTTTGACATTTTCTGACATTCTAAAGCCCAAACGACTCACTGATCAGTCAAGAAAGAAATCCACCAATTAATCATCAATGTAGGTAAGATAGTCGCAACCTTAGACACAGATGTGATACTTACAGGACAGTACTCATAAATGATGGAAATGTTGGTGTTCATCATCTGGAAACCATGACAACACTTTGTGTCGGTACATCTGATGACTGTCGAGACTTTTTTTTGTGTATTTTATTTCTCTAAAACGTAAAAATGTTGGTACTAGTGGCCAGGAAATCTCCAAATTCAAGAAGATTCATCCTCTTGGGATCATGATTCCATTGTTATTTCAGACCGATCAAGCAACTGGCCAAACACGGTAACATCCACAGCGCTAACATGGTTACAAAAGAGTTTGATAATGTTCGCAATCCATTAATATTACAATTAACAAATAATCTTTATCCATATCAGCCCCAAAAACAAACAAATCGACGATTATTGTGATGCACCCGCAGCAATCAAGAGTATAGATTAGTATCAGAAGACAGGAAGTTAAGGAGCAAATCAGAAAACTGTGTTAGGTGGTGGATTTGTCACATCTGATTAATACCACTCCACTTAATGAGGTCAGTCTCAGCAGCAACAATGATTGGGACATCCTCTTTGAAGAAGCGGCTTAGACTCTGACGAAGAATTATTTCTCACAGGAAGTTCTCGCCGCCTATTGTAGGCCACACAACGCACTTCTTTCACAAACGCAGATAAACCTGCAGTGGGGACTGGCTTTCTAGGTTAAGAAAAAATGGAATCAAACATTAGCGAAAGTCCGCAGCGTTCTCCTCGGGTGTCATCCTCGTCCTATGACAAAAGTCAAAAGTATGTCTGTTGTGAGCTCGTGGCCCACCAGCGCTTATATCGTCGGGGGAAATTAAAGCTCGCCAAACAGATTAGATGTCACCGTGCTGAAAACGCTATTTTTCATCTTTACCCGCCGCTAATCTCAAAGGAGGAAAAGGGATCTTTAAAGATGGTATAAACGAGCGTGAGGACCGAGTAGCAGAGGAGGGAATGTGTGTCAGCAGAGTATTAGGTGGGCTGCGGAACAAAAACTACAGTTGTTTTCCCAGTTGACAGGAAGGCTGTCATGGTTTGCTACTGGGGGACGGCGCGGCGCTTGTAGCTTATAGCCTGGATGTGACATACAGTATAGGATCTGTGTGTGGGAGATGAGGTTTATCAGGATGGAGGGATAACACACACTGTCCAGCCAGATCTTTGGGGAGGCAGAGGAAATATGGCTCACCACAGATAAGCCTCACTGTCACTTGGCTTTGACGACTATTAGTCCTGGCGTCCTGGTTGGCTGTCCGGCAGAGCTTCCCGTGTCATCACGCTGTGATCGAAAAGAGGTGCTCCTTCGGTCCAGGAGAAAGGATGCATATTGATTTTTCCTGCTTTTTATATGGTAGCCTTAATAGAGGGGCTCTCTGGGCTCTTTGGCTGAACAAATACTGGAGCACTGTGGCATGTAAACGAAGGAAGAAAAAAAAAAGAAATCACTTAAGTGGGAGCATGAAATAAATTCAAGTTGTTGTTTGCACTACACAGATTAAGCAGTGAGGACGTGTTTGTGATTTGTTAAAACCCACATGTGTAGTCTGTATAATTTAATCCATTGTTTATGTCATTTGCTGCTTTGTGAAGCAGTTAGCGGCGTGTTTCGCTGAAAGGCTCGATAAATACGTCTGACCTTGACTTTGACTGCGTTTTTGTTTTTCCACCCCGTTGTGGTATTTCATTATGTCTCATGATGAATTTATGCATCCACAAGGTTTGACTTGCCTTAGATTCATTTACGCATTCAGGTAGGGAATAATGTCTGGCTGACCTTCATGTCAGATATGCTTGGTTGGATCATCCACCTATACAAACTGCGGTGGAATGAGGGGGACCAAACAAGTGTAACACCTGTTTTGGAGACAGAACAAATAGCCAGCCCACTTTTTTGTGAACTCCTTCATTTCTGCGGCCACTGAAGCACAGGCCAGTGAGCACATTAATCAGTCCAGAGACTACATCCATCTGTCGCATGGGCACAGCTCGCTACATGCAGGACCCGCGAGCTGTTGGCACTGCCTCGGCTTGTGTTGTCTCCCATTACTTCTGCCCATTTTGACTGTGTTACCTATCAGGCAAGCTGGTGAGGGAAAGCGACAAACTTGGAGAGATGTTGGGCTCGCTGTCAGGGGAGGCTTGTTTAGCTCTCAGGGCCGGTGATAAAAGGGGTTATTGATGCATGCGCATTATTATGCGGAATCAATCCAAGTTTCTGCATACGAGGTCCTGTTACATTTATGTGACACGAGTGCATTCATGCTGACAGATGTAGCTGCACGGAGGCCGCGTTTTACAGACGAACCACGCGTACGTGCGTCAGCAAAAGGGTTCACGTGAGCGCCGCTGTGAAAGCATGACAAAGACAAAACAAAGAAGGAGCAGGCTCTTTGAGGTTTTACGTTTCCCATTTAGTCTGCTTTGCACATGAAATGGCAAAAGATAGCTTTAAATGCAAAATTATTCATGATGCTTGATGCAAAAAATACCCAACTAAAAACGTTCATTTCAAAGTCAGTGTCATTTCCCCCCACAGCCATTGTGGCTACAGATTTGACAACTTGAGAGCAACCAGTTTCAAAGCCACTGAATGCATAAATATGGACTCCACCCGCAACTTCTTAGTGTGAAATGTTACAAAAGCCTGTGAAACTGATTCACTGCAAACCTCTGCGGGATCTGTCTATAACCGCCGCCTCAGCCCCATCTTTGCTGGACCGTGCTCGTTTGCAAGCGGCATCTAGTGAAAGCACATGCGTGTACAGCTTGTGTACTGCTGCATTTGCTGCCACTGGACTTCTCTTTTTGGCTCTTGAGGACATTTCACCTCTCATCCAAGAGGCGTTTTCACTTCTGGCTGACTGATGGGGAGTCCCAGATGTATATTGTCACCCCCAACTCACATGACTAATGGCCCATTAAGGACCCAAGACGCACATGCCTGGAGGTATGAAGGGCTGTGAAACTGCTAGGTCAGGGATGACTCAAGATGGTGGGGAAACTTTCTGGGGAGAGATTTCAAGATTGCATTAGAAATGAAGCTGTGAACAAAAGTTTACATGCAATTGTAAAGACCATGTGTATCATGGCGGTCTTGAGTTTTCAGTGACTCCTGTAGCTTGTAATTCTTTGAAACATACACGTCTTAGTCACGGAAAACAGTCATGAATATTGATTCTTTCATAGATTTATTATAGGTTGTCTGAATAAATGATGAAATCTGCTGGGTGAAGTCATACAATTACAGCAATGCTAATATTTAGTTGAAAGCCCCTTGGCGATTTTTACCTCAACTGGGCACTTTTGGTTATCGTCCACAAGCTTTTGGCAAACAGAATTAGTACAGTTCAACTAAATTTGTTGGCTTTCTGACAGGATCTTGTTTCTCCACAGGTTCTTGATGGGGTTTAAGTCAGATCTTTGAGTAAGGTTGGTCTAAAACCTTAATTCGAGCCTGATTTAGCCATTTCTTTACCCAATGTGATGTATGTTTAAGGTCATTGTCAATGACCCAACATTCTGGTCTATGATTTTAGGTTTTTCTAAAGAATGTAGAGGTAATCCTCCATCTTCATTATTCCATTTACTTTGTGTAAAGCACCAGTTCCACCGGCAGCAGTACAGCCCCAGAGCATAATACTGCCACCACCATGCTTCATAGTAGGTATGGGTTTAAAGGCCTCACCTTCTTTCCTCCAGATGTATTTCTGCTAATTGTAGCCAAATGGATCATTTTTTATTTAATCTGACTACAGAACTTTCCTACAGAAGGCCTTATCTTTGTCCACGTGATTGGCAGCAAACTTCAGTCGAGTCTGAAGGTGTCACTTCTAGAGAAGGGCCTTTGTTCTTGCACAGCAGCCTCTCAGGTCATGTACAACACACTTGACTGTGTTCCAGCAGCTTCTAATTTACAATGATTTGATTTACCCAGCTTTCTACAACGCCAAAACTGGCACTTAAAGTTGCTGCATGGATGCTTTTAACCCAGTAGATTTTGTCATTTTTCCATAACACCTATACTAAACCTATGAAAGGATCTGATTGTTTTTTTGTGACTAAGACACATGTGCTTCAGCGTACCTGTTAATTGGTGTTGTAGACCCCCTGCTCTGTTTAGAGATGGCTGCTCCAACCTAACAGCTTGTGTATTGCTGGTTTTACATGAGTGTTGGCATGTTTGTTTTGTGCATCTTTCTCCAAACTGAGGGAGTCAAACATGGTATCTACAAGCACAATCTGTATTTTTGCTAATTCTCCCACGCAACTGCAGGGATCCACGGGGAAATCCTACTGTGGCTTGACAAGGAGAACCATGTAATAGTTGCTGTACAAGCAGCTCTGATTTAAAATGTGCTCAAGGGTTAATTGAATTACCTGTTGTTTGTTAGGAAGCCCCGATGCACTGGTCTTGCTTCAGGGTGTTTGTATATGTTTAGACGTCTGTGTGCCTGAGCGTGTGCATCCCCTCTGCATATACTGTATGTTTAGAGACGCGTCAATGGGCTTTTGTGTTAATTGTTTGCTTTGCTGTTGAACAAGCTGCTATCTCTGGGGGAACAAAACGAAGCTACTACAGAAGTGCCAAAAACTGCAGTTCCTAGAATGGCCACTGGGGCTCCAACAGTGAGTCAATCCCATGAGAGAATCCCAACTTCACAGCAGAAATAAACAAGTTTACAGCCTCAATTGATAAAACATTTTAGTCTCTTTAGCTAGTTTCCCTCATCGTTATAAGTAAACAAGGAGTAATTTGTTTTATACCTCATTCGTTTAAATTGCATTAAAGCTCAAACTTTTGCAGACGAAGGGCATGCATTCTTTGCAATTACACCCATGCAACTGGTGGTCCGTTTTTATTTCGGGATGCGATCTTTCTGACCCAGACAGAGCAGCCATCATATTATAAAGTGACAGTCTCTGCATAGGTTAATATATAGATTTGTCTTTGAAACACCTTGGGAACCATAAGAGCCAGTGTGTCTGAAAGTCAGACACAATTTGATTAGTTGAGTGCTGACTGCTGAAGACTGCGTTCACAAAACATGATGTCAGAAAATACAATCTGGAACACAAGTAATATGCAAACAATATCCGGCGCTATATGTTTTTATTCTAGCACCATGGTGCAATAACAAGTGTAGATATTTACTCACACATACAGAGTGGCCAACAGCAGACTTTTTTTTTTTTTTTGCACCAAGTGGGAGAAAAAGCAAACAGAGTGGTGCTTTATCATCATTATTAAATATGCAAAACTGGGGCAGAAAATAAAGCTGTTTAATCACGGCACCAGAACATGAAACATACCAAAGTTTTCGCTGTCCACGTTCTGCAGGAGCTCTAGTTTTAAAGAGGCTGCTTGAAAAAGCACAAATTAATGCATTTGTATACGTTTCAGTCCACTAAATCCCAATAAAACCGCGTGGGAGATTGATGGATATGAATTTTTTGAGGGTGTGTTGTCTTAGCGCGAAATTCTAACACTTGCCTGCTGTCCGTTCTTGGAAAGAGAAGCACTGCTGCATTTCTATATCATGAAAATCAGTGAAGGAGCATGACCAGAGTTGGAATAAGCAGCTGTATAGCCTGCCAGCAATTACATCCATCCTATAGTTTGCTCATTAGCACAGTTTCAGTGTCAGCCAGGGTTTGATTAACAGCTATTCTGTAAAGTAAGCTGTTATTCCATTTTACATCTAATGTGTTGGAACATCAATCATACAATCACCATGGCATGTTGTCCACACAAATTAATTCTTCTTTACCTCATGTTTTCCCTCCAGGGCAGCCACTACACCGTTCCTATTAGGCTGAAATCCTGCAGAATATAAATAATTCTGCTTTCTATTTGTGCAGCGCGGCGCATGGCGTTTTAAGGTTATAAAGCAACTGTAGCTGCTTTTATCGGTGGGCTACATCTCCCAGGGCATGTGTCGGCCACTTGCCATTGAAGTAGTTGTTTACAATTGCACAAACCCCGATAAGCAACCGCTAAAGACGTGTTTATGTACATGCAAACAATTAAAAATTTTTTATTTAAATTGCGCCACGAGCCGCCGTCTAAATAATGAAATAACTAACCTCTCGAGCTGCATGATTCACAATTACAGCCCAACGTTTATTAATACACAACAGTCGAGCGGCATTGTCCACACATGTGGGAGAAGATTAGCATAAAACCCACTCATTTCTCATGAAGGTGAGCGAGGCTGTTTAGGGGCACCGGAGACGGGAGGTCTTGAGGGAGGTGTTTGTGTGCGCATTAATAGTTTTGGTTGGTTAACGCTGAATTGAAATTCGAATTGCTCTCACATCTCCTGTGAGGAAATATAAAGGTACCGCCGCTGTAGCTTGTGAATATTTCTCAAAAGCGGATTAAGTTGTATTTATTCACTTGACAGACGCTTTTGTCGGCGGTTATACACAAATAGGTTACAATCCCAACTACAGTAAATGGATGAGAAACTTTCAAGTGCCTTTTTAGATATATTTGTGCAAATGGCATCTTTGTTGAGTGGCGTTTCTTTTGCAAGTGGCTGACTGATGTGGGAGATCTATGGACGTATTAAACGGTAGCGCCACTCAGCCTTGCCTCCAATTTTGTCCCACTGGTCACCACAGTATTGCAACAAAAAAGAAATCCACTGTGACCCAAGAAGCTTTCTCCCTGTAGTACACTATTATAAAATAGATGATTTTAAAACTGTTGAATGGGCACCGTCAAATGTGAACAACATAACGATTCATTTTTAATCGATGGAGGGTTCATATTTGTAGAAGGTGAATACAGTCAAATGTACAACATAAAAATGTAACTCTGGAGGCACCATAAAGTGTCCACGAACACGTCAATGGTGAGATCCAGTCTCGCTAAGGGACGTCCTTTCAACTTAGAACCATGCTACTGACTGCAAAACATCTTGGATTACATCTACACAGTGACTTATTTTTCAAGATGTCAACATTGTTTGTCAAAAAAGCCTAGCAGACTTTATTTCACATGTAAAAGTAGATTCTCAATACCCGAGTGGCTTAAAATTACACATTTATTCCAACTAGACAGTCTTTAATGTTCTTCTTTTTGAAGGTTATTTAATAAACACGAAATCCTCGGCAGTGTTTCTCACATGATGGAACAGTGTTGGTCTAATTCACTACATCACATCTCCCAGTTGTGGTAACAGCGACTGACTACATGTTCAGATGTCATCCTGCCATGTAACTTGCTCAAATATGCATGTTTTTATGTACAATTGGAGCAAAGAAAAGAATAATCGATCAAAATATTACCAAAATTGCCAAATGGACAAATGCAATAGACGAACCACAGGCGCTGCAGAGTAAATATAAAGACTAAGTGTGTCACAAAATCCCACTTTCAGGAGAAAAAAAGTGACTTTGAATATCAAAATATCTGTCAGTATTGTTTTTGTTTCTTTGTTTATTGCGTATCATTCTGTCCGAACCTCCAGCCAGCTGGTGAACAGAATTACTGATACTGAATGACATATTTAGGTGCCCACTCATACTCTCATGAAATCCCCGTATTGACATTGTCATACAGAACGCTTGCAAAGAGGACACCTGATTGTGACAGAATTCTTTGAAAAGCTACCTTAAACTTCTTACTTTTAGCAAGTTTTACACGAATGAGGCAAAGCGATGTGACCATCCCTGCATAAGATAAGAAAAAACTAATGACAGAGCAAAAGAAATGCAGTGTCTATAAAGCAAAAAGGTATAAGATATAAGGACGATACGTGACTAAATTTATTGAAGGGAGTGAGCTAAAGTAAGGCCAGAATAGACCAGTAAAAAGTAATGCTGGTAATTATACGGGGGTAATAAGTAATATCACACATGATAATGAAAAAAAAATGGAATTAAATATATTGCACCTGGAAAATGAAATAAAAATGAAATATTGCACATAGCTTTAGATTAAATAAGTTAAATACTGCACACTTCATCACAAAGTTGCAAATGAAACGTTACACGTGACAATGAAATGTTACACCTGAGAAATGAAAATATGAGATATTGCACATGAATGGAAATGCTGCACATGATGCACAAACTGTTGAGAAGTGACATTACAAAGATATTGATCAAATAGTTTAGATCTAAGTGTCCAACGTTTGTCCAATATGCTGTCGGTCTCTGTGCGTCAACAGAACATCTTGGCACGCTGTCTAATTTCTGTTCAACTTAAATCAGTTTAGGTGGATGTAATGGAAGCTATTTGTGTGTGTGTGTGTGTGTGTGTGGGTCAACCCCACCGCTATCACAAATACTTGGCCTGGATTCCCAGTACACTTGGAATTTCTCAAAGCCTTGATGTGGACACCAAAATCAATATCCGTCCAATTACTTGATTCTGAAGTATGTAAAACTCATGCAAAGGTGTCCTGCGAGGACAAGAAGGATCGCGCTGTGGTTTGGCTCTGGCTTGTTTTTTTTTTTTTTCCTCCCAAGACACTGAATGTCAAATCTTTTTCTTTTTTTTTTTTTTTTTTTTTTCTGTGTGTGTTGTTTAATTAGGGATTGCTTATCATACGCGCATGGCACGCTACTGAGGGGTGACAACACCCCAGTGTTGTAAAATTAATTATTTCACTAATGTGGACCCTGTGCATGTGAAATAGCTGAACTCTCCCCAAATAGCTCATTAATCTTCAGACAGCCACTCCTGGGCTAGGTGAAGTGGTCTTGAATTTCAATACCCACCCTTGCTGGTGTAACCTTTCCCTCTCTCCTTCTCTCGCTCGAGCAGCCGAGGGGGAACAGGAGTATTGGAGAGAGAATAATATTGTCGGCAGTGGTATCTCTAGCACTTCTCTTCCTCTCTGACTCATATAATTATACACACCTACACAGTTTGCCTAAACACACACACGTACTGTATATACGCACACACACACACATGCTCGGAGTTTAAAGTGGAGCATACCTGAGAAGTGCTGATGTATCCTGTGATTATTAAAAAAAAAAAGAACCTCCTCTGCTCCGGCATAAACAAATCACTCCAAATCAAATTGTCCAGGTAATAAAAATGACTTCATGAAAAAGACCCAGTAAACCCCACAAGTTATTTCTTGGCCGTTTCTGAAAGTTGAACCGACAACGTTATCAGCATCCGGCGGAAAATATGCAGGAACTCAAGGCAACATCTTTTTTTTTTTTTTAACCTGCTGACAATACTGGTCTTTATTTAAGACCTTTAAACGCTTTAACTCGCTGTCAAATTGGAGAAGAGTCACTTGTGAATCCGAGGTTTTGCTCCGATCTCCAGACAGAATTCTCATTAAACTAATACTTCATTAGTCGTTGTTCTCAGCTGTTTTGGCATCTTAAATGTCATGACCAGTTGCTCTTGACAACGCGTGAAACGATTTACAATGAAAGAAAAACAGCCCTGTTGTCGGAGAGCTTCCTCACCCCGAAAATTCAGGTGTTGATGGGTGATGTGTAAAAGGTTTGGAATTAACTCGAGTGTGTTGTTTTGTTGTCTCGTGTGACAAGTAGAGGTGTCGCCGCATTGTTTTCACAGGTTAAATGTTATTAAAAGTTACTTTTCAAGGAAAAAAAAATGTTTTCAAAGTTTGTAAATGAAAGAAAGACAACAAACAATAACAACAAAGTATTATGTGGAAGGAAAAGCCTTGTGTTGGTGGAAATAATGTGTACAGAGTTGACAAACATTGTTTAGAATTCATTTAGTGACTGTTTAGTGAGGAAATGCTCAAATGGAATCTTTAGATTTGTTGTGTTCGTCTTCATTTCATCATATTATAACATCATGAAAAACACAGAATTGAGTTGGATCTGGATTCTTGATCATACCGCACAGTCTTTATTAACAGACGGTGTTTATGCAGTGATGGAATAATTAAACGATCTTAAAGATTTAATCAAAATCAAAGCATCACAAACCAGGATATACTGACTGTTAGACCTAGATCTCAGCCTGTGATGATTCGACTTTGCTAATACTTGATTTTGGGGAGATTTTGTTTAGTCCTTATTATAAATCAAACTTTAAATCCTACATTTCCCATAATGCAACTTTGTAGTGTATTTCATTCATGTTTCCTGCCTCCTTTATGGTAACTTCTGCCAGTTTGCAATGGAGACTTTGAAAGATTTGTAGACCTACATGGACCAGGAGATGTCATCAGGGTTATTATCTAGACTTTAAGAACTTCTATTCAAGCCTAAAGAATAGATTATTTTAATTTTATGAACTTCACATGTAAATTATATGGAGTGTCAATTTAAGAACTTCTGGTTTGATTTTTTGACTTTGGAAACAGCAGATTTGTTTGTACATAGTGCAACTGCAGTTTTTTATTTTTTGTAATCATTTTGTGCTCTTTTTGTTGTATGTTGCTACTCCAAACAGCAACTAAATAGCCTTTTGTTGTTGTTGTTTCACAATGAAAATAAAGATCTATTCTGGTCTACTCATATTCTATAGCATAGGTGTGACTCTGTCCATGGTGCTGATCCCACTCAGTGCTGTCCATACAGCAGCTGTCCATGGTGCTGATTCTGCCTGCGTTCTTAGTCCAAATTCCTGCTTTTGTACCTGGCTAGTTAACCAGGAATGCATCTCACATCAGGAATCTGCTCACCAATTATCCAACCTCGTAGTGGTTCTGTTCTTATATTCTATAGCATTGGTGTGGCTCTGTCCATGGTGCTGATCCCACTCAGTGCTGTCCATACAGCAGCTGTCCATGGTGCTGATTCTGCCTGCGTTCTTAGTCCAAATTCCTGCTTTTGTACCTGGAAATTTACCCAACATGCACCTCACATCAGGAATCAGTTTAGCAATTATCCAACGTCATAGCTGTAATGTTCTTGTTTTCTATAGTGTAGGCGTGACTCTGTCCATGGTGCTGATCCCACTCAGTGCTGTCCATATGGCAGCTGTCCATGGTGCTGATTCTGCCTGCGTTCTCAGTCCAAATTCCTGCCTTTGTACCTGGAAATTTACCCAACATGCACCTCACATCAGGAATCAGTTTAGCAATTATCCAACGTCATAGCTGTAATGTTCTTGTTTTCTATAGTGTAGGCGTGACTCTGTCCATGGTTCCCATCAGTGCTGTCCATGGTGCTGCACCCTTAGTCTGAATTCCTGCCTTTGTTCCTGGAAATGTAACCAACTCACATCAGCAATCTGCTCACCACTTGTCCAGCCACGTAGCTGCAATATAATGTACATAACTGTTTGTCTGTTGTTTGTGGATCTTCTGTCCAAACATACAACACGTTGTATTCTGTGTTTGTTTTACATTAGCAGTGTTGAAAATTTTCCAAGATTTAGTCCAAGTATAGCACGCTTGTCCTCACTGTTTGTGTGAGAGTCTAGTTAGCTCGCCTTGTTGACAGCAGTGTTTACTATTTTGTTGTGCGAACCAGGACTGTTGTCTGCTTCGCCACTCGGCTGTTGTTACACTAAATGTCACAGACTTACTTGTTTTGAGCAGACAAAAAAAATGCAATGACAAAAGGAAATGTGTCTGGCACTGATCTGACTGCATGAGCGGTTGTAGCACCGATCCCTGTTTTTAGAACCTGGATCACATGTTGCACATAAAAAGCAAACAGACACATATTAAAGAAATAGGCGTACCATCGGCATATATTTCTTCATAATGGAAATGCAAATATAATATATTGTGCATCTTTAAAATCTGATCAAATGTGCTTTTTTTTTTTTTTTTTTTTAAGGTCACCAGTGTTTTAATCTGCTGCAGAGAAAACATCCGTGCAAACACATCACTGACACTATTTTAATACCTCACTCAGCAGTTGACAGTGGCCTATCATCAAATCCTCCATGTTTGCTTTGCAGTCCTGTTGCCCCATGGCAACCTAATAGGCCTCTCAAAACACAATTTTGTGTTTAAGTAATCACATATTAATAATCCCATCTTGTTTAGCCATTAGCAGCTCCCCTCCAAAAGCTTCTTACCACCATTTTCATCCTTCATTAAACAACACGGATTGGATGTTAGCTGAAGCCACTCTTTGTTATTCCGTTTATGATTTTTTTTTGTTTTTATTCAGTTGCATGTGTGTCTGTACGTGCGCCGCGTGTACATGATACCGCGCGCGACTGGATTAGCGCTCCATTCGAGCGAGTTTATATGAATTGTGACTGTTGTTTGCTGTCTCTGCTCAGATATTTTTGTTTGGGGAGTGTGCCCCGTCCTCGTTCTGTTCCATTGTTCATCTCGCTGCGCTGGATTTTATTATTAACTTCACGTACAGTGAGCTTCTTATCAGCAGTAAGGAAAATCTATAAACTAGATGGTGATTCAGTGGAAAAGTCTGTTTTCCTTCATTACCACCTATTAGGGTGGTGTCTTTTCAAGGCAAATTGGACTGGAGTGATCTGAGAAATGTTCAGAGAGAAATGTGCTCTAATTGGTTCTAAGGGTCTACACGGTGGGCTCAGTGGATGAACTGCATTTCCTCACTCTCAGGAAACAAGCTCAGATGGTGAATCACGGACTAGTTTTTGAAGTGTCTCCAATTATGGAAGTGAAGAATGACATCATTTAGAAGTCTGGGCAAATAGGTCATTTATAGTGTTCTACTCGCGGCTGTGTGCAAAAGAAGGGACGCTGGGTGATTAGGAGAGGGGGGGCAAGGGGGCCCCAAAGTCTGGTTTCATCCTCTTGGGACTATGAAATGCACAGCAATTCATTGTATTGCCGCATTGCTCAATTGTAACAAACGATCAGCTCAGAAAATGACGTTTAAACCTCTAGAAATTAACCAGCCACAACATTAAAACCACTTCTGTTTAAATCGCATTGATCATCTTGTTAAAATGCAATTTTCTGCAGGGAACTTTGGCATTCATGTGGATGCTGCTTTGACACATACTACCCATGCAGGTGCTGTTAGCTGTCTGTTTTGGCAGCACAAAGGGGGGGCAACACCAAATTAGGCATGTGGTTTTAATGCTGTGGCAGGTTTAGCGTGCACTCAGCCAGACAGATGCCGTTACCCAAGTTCTGCACATTGTCCTCAGTGATGTGTTTTCTGTGGCAATTTGAAAAAGCAGCATCACTTTATCTTCCCAACAGTCATTTTAGCACGACAGATGTTGAATTAAATCACGGTGCAAACGCTCTACGACACGGAGGAGCCGTTTGTTGGCTCATATCCTCTAGTTGCAATCAATCACTGATAGCATGTTTTCACCTGCTATGATAAAAATAACGTCTCAACACTCGGTGCAAGATTAAGTCACCCAACAGGAGCCTGCAGCTTCGTCGCTTCCCATCCTCATTTTTACATACCGGCCCAGGTTTTCATATCCTGGGGCCTCGAAAGAAACTCGGCACAGAGGAACATGACAAATACAGTACAGTAAGAGCCATCCAGGCCAAATCCATCTACTTTATTGGTATTCACCGTTTCCTCTCTCCATCTGCTCAGCACATCACAACTTGATGTCTTCTACCTCTGCCGCACTATTTTTACCTGCTCCTAGATACCGTCTCCCGGCATGTGACGTCAAGGAAGGGGGAGAGGAAGAGACACAGAGCTGTTATCATTCATCTGCAGTGTGGGTTAGCTAGCTCTTTGCTGTCATCTACCAGGAAAGTAATCAGTATGTAATAGCAGAGTGTTGGAAAGAGACATGTCTCACGCTGCTAGAGCTTGACTTATGAAGGGTTGGGTTTGCACCTGCGTTAGGCATGCCGGGCTCAAATGTGAAAGATGCTTGCGTAATAGCATGATTTATGTCGGTAAAATCATGTAGCATGCCTCTAAATCTCATACCTTTATGTATAACGGGAGGTTTTCCCTCGCAGTATGTAAATAAGCTGCATCGCTTTATACTTTCTCTGCCCTTTTTCTGCTCGCTGGTTGTTTAATGAGCAATTTTGCATAGTAGGAACTCAGTCCTTGACTGTGCATGTATGATATTGATTTTCATTTCTGTACACGTTCACTTGTATGTGCTGCTTTTTTTTTTTTTTGCATCATTTTTGTATTTAATTGCTTTATTGGTTGTAAAGCTTAAGATTTGTATTTTAGATGATTTGGCAGCACCTGAGGTTACTGCTGGTTAACAACAGAGATAAACAGGTAGTGTGTGTGTTTCTAGTGCAAACAAATTGTTTGAATAAATACTAATATTTGAATCTTATTTTCATGGATTGCACATGTAGTTTTCTGCACAGCATCAGGGCACAATGAAGTTTGAAAGAAGTCAATACAGCTTTTTTTTTTTTTTTAAAGCACTTTACATTTAAATTATAGTAAATGTTTGACAAGTGAATGACTGAACACACAACATGGAGACACGAGTAAAAAAAAATAAATAAAAAATTAACGTGATTTGTAAGCAATAAATGGAATGAATCAAGATATTAATGGCATCATATTGAACGCCTACTTTAGAAGAAGTCATTAGATGGTAATAAAAGATAATTCAATGTTTAGATATAATGGTTTAAACAAATGAGAAATAAAAAAAATAGTTGAAAAATATCAGAATTATAAAACACTATGAAAAACAAATAGAATAGTAAAATGAATTAAGCATCAAATCATGGAATTCAGATTAAATCATACATATTATTAGACACTACACAAAAGCCAGGCTAAACAGATGAGGCTGTAGTGTACGTTTAAAATACTTTCACTTCCTAAATCATTTGTAGGGCTGCTGCAGCTGCTCGGAGAGTAAAGACAGCTTCATCCGTGGTTTGTGTTGTGATTTTTGGATAATTTAAAGCATTTCTGATGTAATTAAATTTTAAAATCGGCGCAAGATTAACAAACAAGTCTCCAAGACACCGAGACAGGCGTACATGTGCTTTCTTTTCATTTTCCCGTTTCATAATTTGTGTATCAGAATTCTCAATAAACTGTTGTTGATTTATCGTGCAGCCTTACGGTGGTGTAGTTTACTCGAGTTAACTTCTTCCCTTCAAAATAAAAGCCCATTTGAAGGGTTAGCTTAGCAGCAGAGGAGTTGATTTTGCACTATATCTGTACAGCTTTGACATGATGCTTAGAGAGCGAACAGTAAACTCTGATGCTGACATCAATAAAAGAACATCTGCATTGTTTTAATATCTAAATGCACAACCAATATATTAAAAATGCTACAAACAGGGGTATTTACTGAATGCAAATATGTTGAACAGCTAATGTAATGGTGTAAAAATGTGCTTCCTTTCAAGACAATCTTCAGATTTATGACTAATTATAACAAACAATTAGACATAATTAATAAACTCTCCATCACATTGGACCATTAGAAATGTTTGTAATGGACCTGGCAGTGTTCTTGCCTATAAGAACGCGCCCACAATGCACCGGAGCAAGAAATCTAACACGCTGTATGTAGACGGCTGTTAAATTTAGACAAAAAAAACAACAGCAATGCAACATCCCCTACGCAAGGTGGCTCGAAGAATTGTTGCCTCTTTCCTTCTCAGCTCCCGGCGCGTCTGCCTGATGCAGCTTTAAATGGTTTATTAAAACAGTTTGTACAGTAGGACTTCACCACCGGACATTGTGATCGATGAATAATCAATCATCATTTGCGCTAATGTGCACAAACTGTGTGTGATTTGTGTTCCCGCGCACGCACGCGCACACACACACACACACACACACACCTGCATCCTGAGCTGTGTGGGTGTAAGCGCGCGTTTTACCTCAGCAGGCGCCGCAGTGCTCCCTGCCTCTTCACAGCATTAATGCCCAACCTTGTCCAAGGTTAATCTGTCACTCTTGCTGTATATTTGCATTCATTCTTATCTGCACCTCACCACTCAACTGACTGTCTATCTGGCCCAGCCGTTGCTCACACTTAATCGTCTTTGTACATTATAGATGAACCTCCAACAAAGCACACACACACACACACACACTCCAATCTCCCTTGCTAAAAAAAACCTCCTCTTTCCTTTCCAAACCACTTCCTAACCACACCCCAAAACACTTATTCCCAGACTGTCAGTACTTGCTTTACATTTAATGCCTTAGCCAGCTATTTAGCTCGCAGCTTCTCAAAAGTAATATATTTATATCGTGGGCAAGTGTTGCGTCTAAGGGCTTCTCTCTCCAGGCGGCGGTAACTTTATCCCTGTACAGGAGGTGCACGAGAGGGCAATGAGATAACTGTGGCTCTGTTGCTTTTACCTGAGGAAACACGAGGCCGGTTCTTAATTAGTACCGCCGAGTTGTTCATTCATTTGGAATAATATGCAAAACTAGACGCAAAAGTTGGGAGTGTATAACATTATATAGTTGTTGTTTTTTTTCTCCTCATAATTCAGCACCTCGGCTTTGCTTGGTTGTTTTGCTGACCTACATTAGTTTGTGGAGGGAAACAAACTTAGAACATGAGTGATTTCAACAATAAATTCTAATGAGCATGTTTCTGAGTGCGCTGTTGAGGCGCCGGAGCATGTTGTGTTGTACGGTGACCCCGATGAAAGCGATAAGTGGATACAAATCGGTGTTGCCACGAAGCTCGTTTTATTATTCCACCCGAGTTTTGACCTCTCAGCTCAATCCGAGCACTCCGCGAGAAGATGAGTTAATAGACGTTGCAGGTACGGCCATCGTTTGCCTTTTAAAAACAGAACCGTGTCTTAAAAACTAGATCACATAGCATGGAAAGGTTCCCATTTTTGTTTGTAAGTGAATAAAAGATCTTCCTAGAATATGTCTTTCAGTTCTCAGATCAAAACGCTGCTCGTTTATTTCACCTTGACGGATTTTACTCCTGTTCTGAACGGCTCAGTGTCTGAAGCTTTAAATGCACCTGAGCTGCTGTCGTCCATCCCCTCTTCAGGAAGAAAACTGTCTCTGCGTTGAAAGTGTGAAGCAAAACAGTTGCATGGCTGAAACAGATGTGAATTCAAGTGTGAGACAAGGACGTTTTATTGCTTCTAATATTCTCCCTGAGTGTTCATTTGACGTGGAAATATTGCCAAATTCACAGCGCGGGTTTTTGTTAGTTTGTGCTCTTGAGTCTGTCGTTGTGGGTATAAATCAGTTGGAGGGTAAACCTTGAAATAACTGTGAAGTGACTGCTGGCAAACAGGTTATCTAAATGAACCACAACAATGTTCTAACTCAGTGTGTTATTGGTTCATTCACAAAAACAGAGAACTCCGTTTTTGTAGATTTTCAGAAAATTAATTTTTTTGTTGTTTGCTTGAGAAAATATCAATCAAACCGAAGTTGAGTGGATCAAATGACAAAAACAGAGATAAGTTTGATTGATATTGTCTCAGGTAGACGATGGAAAAGTAGCTTTTCTGAAGGTTTGTGAAGATGGAGTTCTCTGTTTTTGCAAATGAACTCTTCAATTGTAAATGAAATGTGAGCACAGTGAGCAGGAGAGAAGCCAAGAGATGAAAAAAGAAAGAAAATACTGAAGTTGAAGCAAAAAAGGCGACATGAGAATGCATTATCCCACAAAAGTTTCCACCATCTCTGATTATCCCCTCGTCTTTTGACAATTTCTGACCGATGCTAATAGTTAGCAACATTAGCTACACACTGTGCCAACACTGTCCTATTGTTGTGGTGCCATTCCCATCAAAAATAAATCTTCAGTGGCTCAGGTTCTGGGAATGCATGAAGACTTTTGTGTTCACTCCTTCAGGTTAAGAGTTTGTAAAGTCTTCACCTTGCTGTGTGAAGTGGAGTTGGTGCTATATGAATAAAATGAGATTGAACTGAACTGAACCTCTTACGAGTGCAGTGCAGCATGATTTAATACAAACGTCGACATCATTTCGCGTCTACAGACTTGTGCCTTGTCACTTAGCATAAAACACAGGCCCGAGTTGTTTTTGTTAACAGCCACCTTCCTCATCCCAAATCATTTGAAGCGAGAGAGAGCGATCTCCCAGGAATTCCGTCGCGAGTATTCCTCGGAGGAAACGTTGTGTACACAAGTACACAAACTCGCCGTACGCAGAAGGTTAAACCCGCAAGCCTTAAAGCAATGTTGTGATTCAGCATTTTTACCTTTTAGCATGTTTACCTCTAAAAGCTGTTCATGAGTTTATTCTAAAATATCACTGCAGCTGTCTTGGGAATCAGCTGTTGCCACAAAAAAAAAAAATCCCCAGCTGCCAGCATCAACACTGACAAACACAAACAGGCAGGTTTAATTTTAAAGTTACAGTACATCCAGAGTGCATAGAATACATAACTAGAATATGAATACACTGATGCTGTGCCTGCTAAATTAAAGGGACGGTAGATTCAGGAATGCACCGTCTCCTCACTCATGAGCTCCCAGTTGTGCTGTATGAAGTCGAACACTGCCACCAGACTGTTGTACAACTCAGTGAGCTGTGTTGAGATGTCCGTGGGGATAGAAAAGGGCACAAGTTGAGTCCCTCAAGTGGACATTGACTGATTGACTGGCTGACAGGCTCCATGCGCATTTTTCCGAAGGTGTGTGCGTGCTCGCTCGCGAAATCGGGCACATCGGCGTCGACTGTTGGGTGTCATCTCTCTTTCTCCATCCAAACTTTACCCCCCCGCCCTCCTCCTCCTTCTTTTCTCTTTCCTCCTCGTCCAGAGCTGGTGACATCTTGACAGATTAAAATGCTGTGGGCTCCGGTCCTTGGTTGGCCACACTGGCGAGCCACGGGGACACCACTGGGAATCGATACAAGACAATACTGACATCACCCCCCCACTCCCCCTACTCTGTCTCCAGTTCTGGTCCTGTACAGCAAAACTGCATTTTCATTTACATTTTGGGAGAGATGTCAAAAACGTATGCGATTGTAAAATGTTCCAGTTTGAAGGACTCA
>NW_007579564.1:0-45742 GCF_000690725.1 Stegastes partitus | reverse complement strand
TTGCATCACTTGTTTATTAACCTTATTAACTGTGCACCAAACAAAAAACAATGTAGGCGCAGTGAGCAGGTAAACTTAGGAGTTGAGACCAAAGCGGAGCTAAAACCAGACAAATGAACCGCTCCACGTCTGCTTCATATGTAAACAGGCAACCATTTGTGAATACATTTGTTGTGTCGCTGCTGCACTACAACCAAGTTTACACCTCTTTTCATGCTCCCGCTACTGGTTACACATTCAGCCTATTAGTTTTTGACTGATTAAAAACAAAAACTGTGGTCTTTTTGTTTCCCAACTCCCCCCAAAAAACCATTCTTTGATATTAAATTACTTTAAACTGCTCTCTGATTCACTATAGTGCCACAAACAAGCAATTTGCATTCCACAATCTATTCAGCCATGAAAGCTAAAATGCCTTGTTCTCAAGCCAAAACAGCAATTGACAAAACAGTACTGTCATACTATTTTTCAAAGTGATGCGTTGTTTCCCCAGCAGACATTTCTGCTGGAACTCTATTAATTAGCTAATTTAGCTATCCATTCTCTTCTTTTTTTTTTTCCTCTCTCTGCAAGAAAAATATTGACCATCCTTCTACAAGTCCAGATCTTTTCCATATTTTAAATTACATGCGCTGTATGTTTCAAGAGCTGCTATTTATTCTCCTTTCTCCAGCTTGTTATTTGTTGTTTTCATTCATAACCCTGCTAATAAATCACATCAGACAAACAGCTTGTAATGAACATACAATACATGACATAATACATTACAATCCTGTCATGTTACATGTCCGCCTGCAACGTACAGCACGCGTACCGAGGCATTCGTTGACATGCCCTGACCTGTAAATGTCTGTGCTACCTGCTCCTTCTCCGGTCTTTAATATCAGCTGACGGATTCAGTTCACGTGATATATGCTCAGTGCAGCACCTATAAGAACTATTTACCCCCATCTTGGAAGTTTTTCCCTTCTATTGCTTTTCAACATTGGATCATGGTCAGTTTACTTCATATCAGAGTGAAAACAGATTCAGTGATGTCAACTAATTAAATATAGAAAATCCAAAACAAGTGACTGCCCAAGTGTCTATTGTCTTTAAAGACACTCGACTAATTCAACACAAGTGCAGCCAATTGGTGTCACGGTTAGCGAAGTGAAGATAATATGAATGCAGTGAATGTGTCTCAAGTTACTGTAGTTTAAAGAAATCCATATCAGTCACTGGTTAGTCAGGACTCTGGCCATAACTACGCCATGAAGACAAAAGAACAAACCAGGGAACTACGTGAAAAGGTTATTGGAAAGGAAGTTATGGCACGGATACAAGAAAACTTTAGGGTCAAATCCATCATTAGAAAAAGGAAGGAACATGGCACACGTGTAAATTCTCTCTCGATGCAGGAAAGTGACTCGTGAGGGAGGCCACCAAGACACCTATGACTGCTCTGAAGGAGTCACAAGCTTCAGCAGCAGAGATGAAAGACTGTGCATACAACAACTATTGCCCAGGTTCTTCACCAGTCAAAGCTTTATGGCCACTGCTGAAAAAGGGTCATCTTAAATCTTGAGCTCATCAGAAAGCACGCGGGAGATTCTGAAGTAAAGGCAGCTCTGTAGTCTGGTGAGAGCAATATTTTGCTTTTTGGCCACCAGACTGGACGTTACGTTTGGCAGACAGACACCAAACACTGCACACCATCATAAACACACTGTCTCCAGCATGAAGCATGGTGGTG
The DNA here is from genome assembly GCF_000690725.1 of Stegastes partitus. Lineage (NCBI taxonomy): Eukaryota > Metazoa > Chordata > Actinopteri > Pomacentridae > Stegastes > Stegastes partitus. The sequence goes on along the minus strand of NW_007579564.1, from coordinate 44,007 downwards.
GCAGCATCATCATGTGGGGATGTTTCCCTGCAGCAGGTCCTTAAAGATCTGCAAAGGTGGTGGGTTAAATGAATGCAGCAAAATATAGAGGATGGACAACCTGATGCCCTGTGAAAGATCGCTACTAGCAAAACAACAACCTGAAGCGTATAGCCAATGGTTTAAAGACACCAACATGAATGATCTGTAATGGCCCAGACCTTAATCCAATTCAGAATTCCTGGCTTAACTTTAAAAGGACCTGTTCACTAATGTTCCCCATGCAACCTGATGACCCTTAAGCAGTTTGAAAAGCAGTAAAAGTGGCGTACTTTCAAAAGAGCTGAATACGTTTTATAGGCACTGTTGAACAGAAGTGTCTTATGATTCTGTACACAATGATGTAATGAACTATCAATTTTATAAACCATCTATGCCATTAAAGTTTGAAGAAGGTGAAGGGCCATGAAAGCCCACAGCGCTGATGTGGACACCGAGTTACAGATATTCAAATTAAGTTTTATTTTTTTATTTCTTTACTTTGAGCACTTAAAGTATGTTTCGTCCAAATCAGCTTAAAAGCTAACATCCAGAGTTCATGCTGGTTCGTGACCCAACCTTTTTTTTTTTTTCCTCATACTTTTCAAAAAGGAAATACTTTGTGTATTCCAAATGGGTACAAAAAGGTTCGACACAATAAGCAGCAGCAGCTTCTGCCTACACTTTCCTATTTTGTAGAAATGTTTTTATGTTATCGATTTCTTCAATACACTTTGGCTGAAAGTGTTGCATTTTTTTGAATCGTTTTTAGCAATTTTTGAAAAAAATTCATAATATTAAACCACACAGCTAATGAAGCCAAAAAAAAAAGAAAAGAAATTCACTTCAGTTGAGTAAATTCGACCTGTGATGAAGATCATGTGACATGACTGACGGCTCCAGACCGTCTGCTGTTTGACAAACTATACAACCGATAATACCTTCAGCTGCTACGAGCTACAAGAAAAGCCACACTCATCACTTGTGGCTTTGCTTAACAGGACAGATTTATTCGAGAACTTTATAGCAGCACGTCCTTCAACAGCGGGATCTTTATTTTTGTTTGTGCCCATGCCAAGAGCAAAAGTCAACCAACCGGCCTTACAGCAGCCCAAGTGGAACCTTGAGTTCAGAAATAAAGTCTGTCACACAATATTGGTCGTCATTTTCCCTCACTATGAAATCAACTAAATGTCTGTCAGTGTTATTTGTTTTTCTTTATCCTAACAACAGGTTTTTGGGGGGTTTTTTGTGTCATATGTGTAGCAGCTAAGTTTGTCGGTGCTTAATGGAATGTCGGACAAAGGATGGCCCTGACTGTTGTGTCTTTATTGATTCTGCCAGGGTGCCTGAATGTGATTAAGGGGATTTAAACTCAAGCCTGCTGACGCAAATCATGGCCGGAGGTAATATAATGTCCAGATGAAGTGGAGAGATCCATCCCAATGGGGAGGTGGCCCTCTATGACCCTGCGTGGGCTCAGGCAATTAGCATTGGCAAAGTGCAACTCAATAACAAAATCTCCAAAATGGAGGAAGTGCTTGCATGGCTAATCCCCTCTGCCTCAGAGAGGCCTCAAGCTCTTTTTTTTTTTTTTTTTAGGAGGCTATTGAGAATGCAGGTCAGGGATGTGGAGAAAGCCAAGCCAAGCTGCCATCAGTCTAGATACTGGAGATGGCTGGACAGCCGCCAAGTGGAGAATTATGTTAATGTTTGTTCTAATAATAAAATGCAGTCGAATACATTAATATGTCAATAGCTATGACATGTTTTTTCACCATATGTTGTTTGGAAGGGGACGACAGAGAAGCCAATTAAGCTTTGAAGCCATTTTCTATGTTTTTTATTCATCTGTTTTGAGTTAACGTCCTGAATAGACACTATGTATTGATACAGTCCTGCTCACATGTCCTTGAGTTGTGGTTTTGTGTATTTAAAATGACATGCAACGTGCCGGCTATTTAGAATGCAAGGACATTTAATATTAAATAGGCCTCATTTGAATGCATATGCACAAAGTACACATGCAGTAGCTGCTTTCATGGATTGCTATAGTGTGTCCACCTCATTAGTCCATTCCTCGTTCTAAACGCTGCTGTTTGATGTGGAAAATGCTCCGACCATGTGTTGGGGCTTGTAATAATGAATGTTTCATGCAGGTTGGGCCCAAATGATCCATCAATTTCGATTAGATTGTAATTACAAGGGTAGAAATATATTCAAATGAGTTCATTATCAGTCAGATCAGGAGCAGACCAAGCCGGTTGGACTATTTACCGGAACCTCAAGTGTTTATGCTGCAATTGAAGAGAATGCTGGAGCTGTTCCAGCAGCTACGCACTCGTATAGCTTAATGTATCATTTTAGCCAATTAGCCAAGTGCTCTTCAATCTCACATCTTTACCGCGCCGCCGCCACCGCCGCCGTGCCTCGGATTAGGATTCCGCCTGAATATCGCGGAGGAGACACGGTTTTCTGCAGGTCTCGCCGAGTTCAGAGTGTCAGGTAGATAAATACATGGGCTGACCAGATCGCTCGCTCTTCTTTTCCGTCCCGGCCCTCCCTCTCACCGCCAGCGTTGGTTTCCATTTCTGCAGGTCACCGCTGAATGACTGCAGATTACATCGACTACTCTCTGATGTCTACGGGGACAAGGCCATCAGGCTGAAATGACACGAGGTGGTGACAGGCGGACCCCTCGCCGACACCCACCGACATGACTCCCATTCACGGCAGCTGGCCCCATGACACTAATCTGATTCTAGTCTGTAAAGGGCCGGTTTTGCGCCCACCAGCTCTACTAAAAAAGGAAATGACCAGCAGGGCAGGCCATTCTTGCGTGACTTGCAGGTATTGCAGAAGAACCTGATGAATATTTTTCTGTCTGCCCCTTGAGGTCATGCATAGACACGACTATATAGTGTGCAATGTACCTTTTTTTTTTCCCACGTCTCTATCTATTCGCTTAAGATACCTCTGCCCTGATTCAGTGGTTTATAGGAAGGGAAAATATTTAAGTAACTAGCTTGGCATCAGGTGATTCCAAGTCCAAAGTGAATGCTTTGAACTAAAAGTCCCTATAATGCACAAGTTCAGCTCAAGCTGTAAAATGCATGCTGCTATTTTTAGCTCCGGGTTTTCTAAACGCAAGGTTTTACTGAAAAGCTCATCCGCTTCACCCACTAAGTGCCAGATTCTCCACGTTCAAAAGCAACTTCTTCCCCCCACGTCGGCAAATACGCCCCCGCCGGTGTCGTCCTCTTCCTCGCCACGACTTTCGGCTGACATGTTTTGACTGGCTAATAATGTAAAAACCGTCGGGGGAACGCTGTCCGCGCTTTCAATGAAACTTGCCCTCCGACCATGTAGCTGTGGGGCACGCAAGGTGAAGATGAATTGGGTCGGCTCACTTGTTTAGAGACAAGAGACAGGCCCCTAATTGGATATCATCTCACTCTCTTTCCCTAATTAGCGCTGCATTGCTTTATGAACTGATATTAAGATGCGGGAGAAATAGTAATTAGCTAAAGGTTATTACCAGCCAGGGGCACATGGACATGGAGCATGCTGGGCAATGTAATGACTGCACACGGTTTTGTTTATTTTGGCTTGTTGGCTCGCCCTTACTGTAGGTACAGCTTTTCCACAACAGATGTTTTGGCTGCTGATTACACGATTCAGATTCACCCGGTTAAATAATATAATAATGATATTAATTATGATTCAAATGGAGGAATGCTCCTATCCGGTGGCAGAGGAGGGAGTGAGATGCTTAATTAAGTAAAAATAGCAATATTACTGTGTTTAAAAAAAAGTCCTAAATTGGTGAATCGCAGTCACGTTATTATATATTACATTGTGCATGAGGTTATATTCCTTTTTCAATCTATTACAGGACATTTCCCTCCAACCCCCGGCACATAAATACAGTAATCAGCTGTAAGTATTGTATTCTGACTGCACGCATGCAACAATAGCAATACTTAACAGTGCTTATGATTCATACACATCCCCTATTCTTCTGCCTAAAGTTGACTTTTCATCAGCTACGCTAACCTAACATCAAATTTGCGATTCAAATGGCAGCTTATAAAGGCATGTTAAAGCAACAATGGGGTGTCGAGTGGCTCCTTAAGCTAAATAGGCATCATTAGGAGGTAAATGCATTCTCAATGCATTGTACCTTGAGATTGAATTTCTTTTGCAGTAATATTTAAGCTGCACTTTAGCTTTGTAGCTGGTTTATTTTTAAATGTTATCTTCTATGGGGTTGCAACTACTCAATTATAGTTATTGTTTTCTTTTATAAATGCTTTAATTCTTGTGGTTTGTCAAAAAAACAAACAAGAAAATAGCCAGAAATTTCCATCACAATGAAACAGACTAAAAATAAGTCAAAATCATCCAGTTTACTTCAAGAGCTAGGTGCAGCTAATTCTCCACATTTGAGGAGCTGAGGTGCCATTTTGACTTGAGAAATGACTAAAACGATGAGGCAGATGCAGATTAATGTCTGATAATTGCCTAAGCTGGAATTTCACACACTGTTGAGTAGTTTTTACAATCTGTCATATTTAAAAAAATTAAATAAAAACTCTCGACATGTAAAAATCTTCATTTAAAAATCAAGCCGGGCTGTTGGATAAATGCAGTGCAGTAAATATTTCCCTCTGATAGGAATCGAAGTGCACTTTACACAACAATCCCTCCACAATTCCAAAGCGCCTTCACCTCTGTGGCTGAATACTACATCTTTACAGTGAATCGTAAAAGCCTACAGTGTCGGCACATTCCTGGCGAAATAGTTAAAGACTCACATGTGACTTTTTATTCCCAGCAGAGCCGTTTATCATGCTGCCAAGGCAGAGTGCGAGCAGCTTTGAAGGTAGAGAACTCTGCCCTCACAGGAAAGCCTTCGCCATGATCACGACTGACACTGATTACGACTCGCGCAACGCCCCGCGCCGGACCGCACAAATCCTGGCGGTCACAACATTATGGCGAGGTCGCACAAAAAGACACACAGAGAACGAGGAGACGGCGGGGCGTCAATATTGTGGAACAGTCTGTTGGAGTCGCGGAACCAGAGATAGTCACAGTGTTGAAATCTAGGCTACAAAAACCCATCTGTTTAGTGCTGACTGTACACAAACAATTCTTTTTATATCCCGTGCATGTGTGTGTGTGCAAGAAAGAGGGAAAAGTGCTGTCTGAAAAATGCATTTGATGTCGATAGTCAAAGTCAAATAAACATGCTGACGTTGCAGTTTCGGTTATCTGTACACATATATTCTCAGAAATCTGAAAAGAGCCAGAAATGTCTGTTTCTTTCTTGCTCTGTCCATCTATGCTTTCCTCTTTTTTTTTTTTGCCTTCTCTCTGAGCTCAGCTGAGAGCATGCAGTTCCTCAAACCTCCAAAAGAGGACAGTGTGGAACATGTTGTCATCTCCAGGGAGAGCGATGCAGGCAGACAGCAACTCGGAGAAAGCGGCTATTTAGTGTCCCGGGTAATAACGTGAACAAACAAAGCAGCTGTGAAAGCTATAGTTTGCTTTTCTTTCATGTGATTGGATTTTGCTTGCTCTCCTTTCTTTTTCAATTCATTCCGGCGTTTTTCTTTGGTTTTATTGTTTGCTGCGTGAGATTGCCATTGCTTGTCATTCATCCGTTTTGCAAGAAAGAGTGTGAAATGCATCTAAAACTTAAAAAAGAAAACAACAATTACCTCATCAGCTTTTTTTAAATAAAAAATCCACATTCTATCACAAGTTTTATTCTCCTTTGTCTCAGCTTTGGAGTCATTTGAAGTCCGGACAGACAAGCGTGATGAGATATTATTACAATAGCGTGTCAGTCTGCCCTGCATATTCAGCAGGCAGAAAATCACTACGAGGTGGAGGTGGAGAGAGGAAAAGAGCATGAGAGACACTGCACGGGGGAGGAGGAGGAGAGAACGAGAGGTTGATGGTTAAAGACAAAGTGAGAGAGAGGGGAGAAGGCGATGCGGGGCGTTAGAGGAAGCGAAACAGACAGCTGCGTGAAGCTCACAGGAAGAGGCAGCAGCCAGGGGAGAGATGTTGCATGCCGGGGACGTGAGCCGTTCTGACACATGGGTAGCAAAGCGAAAAGGGCCGACACAATGGAGAGAGGCAGAGAGCACTGGGAGGCATCATGATTTACAGTAGGGCTGTAGCCACTTCAGGTTTGCCGCGTCTCCGCCGCTAAAAGCTCAGTGGGGATGCATTCATTCAGCTGAATGGAGCCCTCCGTTCTCTCCCCCTCCCCTCCCCAGAGTCAGTGTCATTGTTCTCAACAAATATGTGGGTGTATAGGAGCTACCGTGGAAGGTCATTTATTGAAAGAGGTCAGGATGGAGAGTCTACACGTGCCGCTCCGACTGCGATGCATTAGAGACTCAAGATGAGCAGCCGTGAAAATCAGGCTGCGACCAGGTCAAGACGTGTAGTGTGTGAAAAATAATGGCTTTCAGTCTGAAGTTTATGTTTTAAGAGTGAAAAGAGAACAATTTCTAACACTAAAAGCTGCCTTTGAAAGACTAAGTGCGATGTATGTGATTGGAGAAGGCACAGGTGAGAAAGTTGTATAAAAGATCTTTGTTTGTGGATGCAGCTGCATGAGGTTAAATGAAAGTTAGCTCATAGCGTATTAGTGGAAAATGACAAGATGTATCGACAGTTCTTTTACTTCTTGGCAAGTCAGGATCTTGAACGTCTTTGGGAAACAGTAAATGCATTTGCACTGTTGACACTTACTGGATAACTATAGATACAAAAGGAAAAGTCTGAATTATTTAATAAGGAAACACAGTTTTATATGATTTCTGCACAGTGTTCCTTCCACCACTGTACAGACTGAATTAGCTCGGTCTGTAAGAAGACGTATGGGGTCGACTGATGTGCTGTTTTCATAGCTGATACAGATACAGATTATTTGCATTCAAGAAAACTGATAACCAATATTTAAAGTTGGGGTATGTTTGCAATAAAAATCTTGGTGAAACAGCTCCAACACCGAACTTGGTGGAGATGCCATGTTATCCTGCTATCCCCACCCCAACCACTACCCCACTGTCACCCCAACTGGTCGAGGCAAGATGGCCGTCTTCCCTGAGTCTGCCGGAAGTTTTTCTTTTTCCTTTTCTTTAAAAGGCGTTTTGTTTGGTTCTTTCCCACCATCGCCAACTGCTTGCTCAAAGGGAACCTTGGACTGTTGGGTTCTCCGTTCAAAATCTGTAAGATCTTTACTATGGGAAGTGCTTTGAGATGATATGTTGCGAATTGGCCCTACATACATAAAATTAAACTGAGGTTTGCTTGAAAGAAACTTTTCAGCTTATATACTTCACTGTTAATACTCCCTTGTGATGTACAGCTAGTCAGATAGTGCTGAGGGCAGGGCATATCTCAAGACCACAAAGTTCTGCATCAGAGTTAAAAGTGCAATGTAGGGAGACCCGATATTGGCATAAAAATATAATATGTGTCTGTCATTGTCGTATTTTTTTTAGGGTTAGGATTGGCTGCAGTAGCAAACATATCAGTAGCGGTTGATATCGGAAATTGAGAGTTGGACAGTGTCGGATATTGGCAACAAAGCCAATTTCGGACATCACGAGTGCGATGATACTGATAATCAGAAAAATGCTTAATATCAGATCTGACAATCGGTCAGGTCGAGCCCTATTTACGCAAAAGGTACAACATGTCTTAGTGTGATTTAAGGTATTTTACCATGTGGATTTTGTCTGTAATACCCAAAAAGCACATTATTTTTTGCTTTTATTAGACCCAATACGAGTAGAATTTTAATGCGACTGGAACAAAAATTAGACAGCCGGATTTGCTTTAGTACGTGTTGTTTTCAGCACTTTAATTACAGTGACCCCGGCTCGGATTCTCTAGTTGTAAGAGGTGCTTATACTTTGATGTTTGCCACATTTTTTTTCTTTTTCAGAACTACTTAAAAGCACCTGGATCTGAAATTTTTCAAATGCTGCACATAAGGACCGTCAGCTGCAACATGTATTTCAGTTCAAATGACTAAACTACGAAGGCTTATGTTACAAACATACCTCCTGTGACACATAAAGATTTTAAAATAAGGATTCTGAGGAGTGAATTTCAAGCTCACGGAAAATAAAATGGTGCCGATTAGTGTAAGAAGAAAAAAAAAAAAGCAGACATCAAAGCTTGCTGACCAACTGACGTGACTGTCGTGCTGATTTAGGAGTAACATTGGTCGGATATAAATAATGTAACAGACAGAATATTAAAGACATAGATTAAGTCTTGCTTTTGGCGCTTTTTTATGTTTGAACAATCATCGTAGAACAAACAAGGCCAGACAGTGATGTGAGAGAAGACCAAGAAATGTAATTTCCCCCCCACACACTCCTGATTTTTTCACACACACACACATATACTGAAAACACACATGATTCCACATCCTGGCAGAAAATGGGTTCACTGAACATTCATACATGCATGACGTGACAAACCTGACAAACATACATGGCAAGTAAATTGGTAGCCTGCCAGCAGCCTCAAGTTGGAGATTAGCGCTGATATAGCCCGACTTTGAATATCACTGGTGCTCTTGGCAGGCAAGTCATGTGTTCATAATGCTACACCATGCTGTTATTACTGCCCTTTCAAAGACTAATCACGCAATTAAAGACTCTTTTGCAAACCGTACTGTAGCTATGGCAACAGCACCCCTACAACCCAAGTGGATGGACCTCGGCGTCCTCGGAGAAATCAATGTGTCTGTAATCTGAAGTTTCTATACAGCCCCCCCGCGCCCCGGCTGCAGTATTGAGTTATTGGTCCCCATTAATTACTGGGAAGCGTGACCTGGAGCCTCACAAGTGGGCACTCAAGGATCTTTAGTTTGTTTTTAAACGGTTCTCTGCTTTCGTCTGTGATATGATGCCACGGGATTAGGCATAGATTATCTTTTTGGGGAAATGTACCAGCATCAGAAACCCTAGCTGGTGCAACATACACTGTTATTAAGTGCAATGGCGTTTGCCTGGAAGTATTTCGAAGCTGAACTTAGAAATTTAAACATTTCATGAGTTTTACTACGTGCAACTGCTGTACCACAGTGCTGCACAAAGCCCTCATGGCTGTGTGAATTTAGCCTTGAGTGAGTTGTAAGAATAAGAAAAAGGAGAGGTGAGGTACAAGACGCACCGATGACACGTCAATGTGTGAGGAAAAGAACGACCTATAGAACAAGTTACATCGCCAAGATACTGAAGCTCCTGCTCACATTTAGTAGAAATCTGTTCAAGTTCTGTTCTTTATGGCAGAGGAGAAGCTTAAATGGACATCACATTGTTTTAAATTAACAGAGAGAGAGACGCACTGTAAATCAGAGAAGTTTAATTCAAGTTAAAAGCATAGTGCTATAAATACAGTGATAGGGAACACAGGAGTCTGAGAAGGTAATTAATGATGAAGTGTCTTTTCAAAACAACTTTCCAATGACTTGCCTGCTCCGGCTACATCCACATAAATACAGGTTCATTTAAAAATGCCAAACTTTTGCTACGTTTACTGAACATCCGGCAATTTAGGATCCCAAGAACAGAGACTTTTAAAACCAACACTGTCCAGGTTTTAGCTTTCAAACATCTTAGTCTTGCATAAATGGAGATTTCTACAAATTACAATGCAGACACCCATTGCTTAACTGTCACCGCAATTCACTTTTCCTTCAGAGGCCAAGAATATAGCCTTGACTACCACTGGTTACTCCAACATGGACAAAGAATTCCAGGTCTTGTTCACCATGTTTTCGATGTCAGCAGCTATTGCAGGAAATCTCTGGTCTCACTTCTTTGCTGTTCTTCCTCCACAGTATTTTTTTTTTCCAATTAAGCATCCGACCCTCTGGTTTGTGTTTCACTTTCCCTCCATGTACACTTTTTTTTTTCAATAGTATGCACAGAGAACATTTCTGAAATGGTGCTAAAACACTTGTCAGTGCATCGATCATCTTCGATTAAAGAAAAATGGCATTTTAACATAAAACTCTATTGGTGTGGATGTAGCCTTATTAGAGTAATGACCAACATGGAGGTGAAACAGACGTGGACAGGGTACATTTTAGGGCAGAAATCATTTGTTTGCTTTGTATATAATACATCTATATGGCCACACAAAGGGTTTTAGTGTATGTGCAGAAACAGTAGGAAGAAGACTTTCTACAAAAAAATGTATCCTTAGAAATGTGATTGCGAGGAGTTCGACTAGATTCTGACAATTTGCTGAGTATTTCTTTGACATGCTACATCTGAGAATAACTTTGACGTCTTTCTTGTGAGGTTGACTATGTTGAAAATGTTTGAGAGGATCTAAAGGATAGCCACCCATTCACCTCAGCGCTTTCTATTCTTATTTCTTTGTAATCTGAGAATATAATAGAAAATTTCACCTTGAAACTACAATTGTATGTGCTTGCGCGAATTCGTTTCCATTGTAGTCATCGGCCATTTTGTCTGGCTGAATAAATTAGCAATAAGGTAAAGCTGCAAAAGTCTTCACCCCTTATAACCTAAAATCCATTTCTTCATCAGTTCTTGTGAATCATAATGCAAGACACACACACACCAGCTTCACCCCCTCCGCCTCATCTGCATCCTCAGACATGACCCAGTCACGCCATCCTCCAATATCTGCATCCTCTAAACACAATCTGCTCAGAGTAAATGACACCTGCTCGAACGACATAAATACATCTGAATGGTCCATTGACAGAGCCGAGACATTAGGCGCCGCGGATGAGCTTGAACTGCAAAGCTAGCGACAAGCTCAGGCGCACGGAACGCCAATTCCAACCTCTCAGATCCAGAGGAAATGAGATGTTTACAGTAAATGGGGCTCTTAGCGGCACCCGCAGTGTTCAATATTGATTCAATGAATCGGATTTGTAAATATGAGGAGTGGCATCAGCTTTCCCCTCTGTGAAACATCTACTTCCGCATAAAGGAGCAGCCGAAAGAAACAAAAAAAAAAATAAGGAGGTTGAATGCGGCGCACCATCGATGTGTGACAATGGGGAAATGGAGTCAGCAGTTTTTATTTCGGTGTCATGACTGTTTATTTGAAACTAGCTCGTAGGTTTACTTCACAATGCTGCATGAACTTAACTCATTTAAATTCTTGGGTGGCATCTGGATCAATACAATATATACCATCATTTTAAGCCACCTTGTTCATATGGTACTTAATCCCTGTTCCTGCATAAGGTGTTGCTTTCTTCCACATTCCAATGATATGTATGTTAGATGAATTGATGATCGTAAACTGTTCGAACGTGAGCGCCGAAGGTCGTCTGTGTCTTTGTGTTAGCCCTATTTTAAAGGCCTTGAAAATATGGTTTCACAAGCAGCCTCTTTGTGTGATATTTAATTTTCTAAACGTAAAAAAAAAAATGTCACAAGAGATGGTTAGTAACAGATTTTTAGAGGGTCAAGTGACAAGAGCAAGCAGTCGTTCCACCTCAATTCAAATTTTAAAAAAAGAAGTGTTCAAGCCTGACAATGTATTATTTGTCTAATTTTCTGTGCAGAGTTATTAAGTAAAATTTTTGGTCACAAGTGAAACAAAAAGCAATCTTTTTCTTATAAAGTATGCATCTGACTGACTTCATACTCTAGGTTTTAAGTATTGGTGCCAATCACAGGGGAAACATTCAGCCTCTTTATAGTTGGTGGAGTATCGTCGTAGAAAGATTTTACCAAATTTGCACCATCGTATAACTGTTTCGTATTGTTCTATCAAAGTGAGATTTTACAGTTAAAGACCATATGTATATATCAATGAGTGTACACAATTCCAGGACTCTAGCTACATTATTTCTCAAGTTATGGCACTTCAGACATCGCTGCACGGATTGGCGTGATGGAAAATGATGCAAAAATCGACATCTATAAGAATTTTTAACTCAAAAATTAATAATACATATGACCCCAGATTTTCTCACACTGTCAACTCAGTCTATAATCACCGCTTTAAAAAGTGAATCTCTTAAATTGAAGATGGTCTGTGGCATGTGGTGAATTGAGGTTGAATGACTCTCATGGACTTTCTGTTCATAAAGAGAAATTACGTTTGTAAAAGTGAAGCAGAGAAGATGAAGTAATTCTGCATGTAACTTATCAACTCACAAAAAAAAATACATAAATAATAATGGTAGTTAATCTTGAATTTCAAACCATAAGGGCTTTGGAGAAAACCGGACTAAATGCCAATAGTACAAACATACAGACAAGACAAATCACAGTTCAAACACCCCATTAATGTACACAATGGCCAGTTCAACATTAAAGAAGGCAATTACAAGTGTTATTTAGAGTGTCTGCAAATGGATTTGTAGTTTCAAAGTTGATACTGTTGCACATCAGCAAGCGAATCGTGCCTTCAAATTTTAAAGTCAGTCACTTGGTAAATTGTAAATGTTAAAGCGATAAGCTTTGTTTGAATAGGATGTGTCAAAGCCCTCCTCGAGGCGGTGAGACTGTTTGATAATTAGGAAAGCTGAAGCTGTTGGAAAGCGGAAAACTGTCTGCCGGGTGAGGAGACTATGACAGGGTCTCTGATAGTGCGAGATCCTCAGGAGTCGACTGTTTCGCAATGCGGCGGGCCCCTCGTGAACGTACCCCCAGCTTCGATCAGCGCACGTCGAACTCTCGCACCGCAGGCGAAGGAAGACGACGCTCCCCCACTTCCACTCGTCGACTTTGAAATGGCGCGCCGTTATTGTCTTAACTTCGATCTCCTCCGTTTCTCCGCAGGAAGAGGCGACGGCGAAAAGAAGGGCACTAGGATCCATTTCAAATTTTAATTAGTTGCCTTTTGTAAGTCTAACAGACATACATTCAGACCAACATTATCCTTTCAAATTTTTTAATGAACAGCTGCTTCTTGGGTTTCCAACACATCAAAAGGCTGGGGGTGTGTAATCGTGCCCGTGCGAGTCTTCTGAGTCTGAATGTGTTTGAAGCTGGTGTGTGCAGAGGTGTGCGAATTTTAATGCTGTCTGTCGGATGTATGTCAGGAAAGTTCACGGCTCAGAGTTAAGGGAGGGAAGCATTTTAACTTGTTGTACATTTTAAGGGTATTTTGAGTTTTTTTTCCCCCCTTTGTGCTTGGTTGCATTCTGTCAAGACCACTACAGAGGCAGAAAAAAAAGAACATGCATTTACAGGATTAAACTATAATCTGAATGTCACACCTCACGTTTTTGCCAGCGAACACAGCATTTTTAAATGAGGAGCTAAACGCACATGTCAAAATCTTTCGCACTTATTCGCACATAGAGAGAAGGCATTACCCTTGGTTTGCAAATATATTTGACATAGCCTCACCGTGAACATGGAAATATATATTTTTTTAGATAGATAAGTAAAGCTATATTTCTGCTACCGACTCAAGAGCTACGAGAAAAGTAAGTACGTCTCCCTCGACTGCCGCATTGAAAGCCTTGTCACGGCAATTGCTTTCAAATGAGACGCAATATGTATGAAGTTCAATCAGTACATGTTTGCACCAGATGTTTCTGCAAAGCAAACGTTGCTAGAGGTAGTCACACTCACAGGCGTCCTTCTTACCTCACAGTGGAGAGCGTAAGATATAGAAATGTGCGACATTGTCTCCTGTCAATACATGCTGGCAGCTGCTCTCGAGAAAAAAGTGAGAAACCAATTCAGAAAGTGGCACTTACGCTCCAGACATAAAGCTATAAAAAGAGAACAAAACGCGTAATGGAGCTGCATTGACGGCGTAAAAATCATGTGTCTACCTCTATTTTAATGTTGTATAGGGTCAAAAGCGTTTGGAATCAGTGCCATGAGCGTCTGTGAAAGATGAAAATAGAACCTGTTCATGGCAAAATGACATGCTGCAAAACTTCTGAAAACTACCTCTGTTGGGACGACGACACACTGACATTGTGGCGACTTGTGTTACAAAAGCACGCAAACTGCTGTATGTACCCCTCGGCTTGCAGATCATGGTGTCCAAGTTTTCACCGGGTTGACGACTTCCAGTCACATAAACAATAAAATGTTGCATTAAAGCCCTTTAGGCTCAAAAGAGTAGAGGTAATACTATCAGCTAAAGTTATTTTGTTCACATGAACGCATGACAGGATAACGGCAAAAACAAGCACTCAGCAAGCCAATAGTACGTATAGATTTCCCATAGGGTTAAATTGCAACCGTTTACTTGTTATAGCATTCAAACTCAATGTTGGACCAATTTCAAACATCATTCTTCCTGTTAAGTCCGTGCATCCAAAACTATGGGAAAATAGGGCCCAGGTTTGAAAATACTGGAATTACCCTTTATGAGATGGAGTGTATATGTGTGAGAGATTGTCGATCAAAGAGACAATCTCACCGATAGATGTTAGGTCATATGTACGGCCCACACCAGAGACTGAAGGTCAAGCAGACGTCAGGTAGACCAAGATTTTTCGGATTTAAAATTGAAAGTGATTACCACTAAAAGCCCAAACTAAATGAAACACAGCAGAAACCTTGTATCGTGGCCCTCTGCATTAGCCTCGCCGTACCTAATCATTAAACGATGTTCATACGTTAAAATCAAACCCGGCACTCAAAAGGATGTTCCTCTCTATTCCAGCCATTACAGCTTGATATTAGGATATATTGAACCTGGTGCGTTTACCCGAGGGTGCTAGATAATTATCGGCCTCGCTATTCCTTCTCCTTTCTGCACCAGCGGGAGATTGTCTTCATTAGGACATACTGACCAAGAGAAAATGGCTGACCTTTCTGGATTTTCCCCTCCAAAAGTAATGTCTCTCTCGCCCTTTAAATTTACCCCTGCTACCTAATTAACCTTGTGTCACTTTAAAGTTGAATTAGTAAATAAAACAACTGGGAAGGCACGCCGCAATACACCTGCGATCAACACGTAATGTTGTCGACAGCAGATAAACTGGATTTATAGTATTTGTCCAGGTGGAACACAAAGGTGTCTTTCCTAATCAGGTTACTAGCTTCCATAATTTTAGGTACAAAGTAAAAGTTCTGTGTCTCAGTGGCCATGCATGTTCTTGCTGATTGTCTTATTGTGCTGCTTGTTTGGTGTGATTTCCTTCAGTTTAAAGGCGAAGCATGATGCATGCTAACAAGAAATGCATTCTGTTGCTGGCAAGAGGGGCTCTCTCTAGAAAATGCTTGTTAATGTGACTTTATATGACTTTAAAGCTTAGCAGAAAGTGTTCGGTACAATCCTGGTGGGGGCAAACAAATGACAAAAGCACTAAAAACACACCACAAACCAGCTTAGTACTGTTTATAGGAGGGGTGCCAACTCTTTCAAGGCAAGTCAAAGTTGGCCTTAACTATAGGGGCCGGTCAGTGTGCTGGGTTTGTTCAGTAACATTGCTCTAACCTTATAATCCTCCCCCCTCATCTCCCACATGCCGCCACGCTCGCTCCCATAGATTGAAACACCGTTTTTATTCAATTAATCTTTTATCACAAGCCTGTGGCTGTGTTTTCAGTCCGTGCCAAACGTGGAGTTGTTTAGGTTCTCCCGAAAATCCGGGCAGCAAATAGATCGCAGCTTTGCCCGGGCCGCATTGTCCACTGTTTGGAGCTTCGTTTGCTTATGGGGCAGTGCCAGGCATACACATGGGGGGATATGCTGTGTCTGTATGTAGTCCAGAGGAATTAGCATCCTTTTGTACGTAATTGTCTGCTTGATGCTTTAAGGTTTGATCCTGTGTGCGGCAGAGGAAGGTCTGTGACGTGGTTGCATTTCAAAGACCGCGACTTCCTCTTTTCATTTTGTCATCAAAGTTTTTAATATTTTAAGTTATATCCAGCCACTGCTTGAGGCCACAAATGACATTTACAGGAGAGAGAAAAAAAAAAATAGCCTTTTGCAATTCACTTAATTTTACAAATTCTCATCAGTGACTCATCAGTCTGATTAACTTTATGTAATTCAAAGACGTCCTCATCCAAGTGAATTGAACCACGAGCAGGAATGACAAATATGTCTGCTGGTGAGGGTTTGTGATTGCTATAAGCCTGCATGCTTCAATATAATAGAAGAAGAAAAGCATCGTAGCAGAAGTACTCTGTTGGAATATCATACTGTTAGGGATCAAATAAAGTCAACATGCATTTACCACCATAAACAACTGGTTCGCGCAGGCCAAGGATTTAGCAACAGAGTCCCTGAATGTATTGAATTGACTGCAGCAGTCAGTGCAAAGGTAACACATTTCCACCTTGCGTCTCCAAAGCATACACCTACATAAACATCCTGAAGAGCCAAAGCTTGCAGGGTTGGGCTTTTCATATCATTCTTCTCCAGAACTGGTTTGAATATAAATGGCTGACTCACTCTAAAATACAAGGTGGAGTGGTTTTGCAATCTTTTGGGCAGGGTTGTAGGTGAGCTGGTGTGCTTGGGTTGCAGCAAGTAGTGGAGGATTTGGTGGAGATTGAAGGGATACTTCATAGATCTGCACATTGCAATGGTGTAGAGTTAGATTTGAACCGTTTTAAGGCAGGAAGTGATTATTGTAATGGAAGAAAATACTTCTAGGAATTGAATCAATGAGCGGTGAGGGACCTTAAGTATCTAGCAGACACATATCTAGCAACGTAAGATTTATTAGTCATTATGCTCCCAGTGTGAGCCTCTTATTAGCTGTTTTGGTCTCCGTCGTTTAAGAAAAGTGTTCTTCAGCAGGTAAATGCTCCACTATGTTCTCTGGATGGTTCCCAGCTTTATTATCTTTGCCTGCTATTTGGTCATGGACAGGTAGCATGCAGTGGGCTTTGTCACTAGCATAAGCTGCCTGCAGTGAGGAAACTGAACCCAAAAAGTGAAGTCGCGGTAAACCAGACGATTAAAATAAACGCTTTAAAGGTGCTAAAACCGCTCCATAAACCCGAGGTAGAGCGAGGTGGTAATTCTCTTTGTGCTCCTCTTAGCGATCCTTTTCAATTTCCCCGCCATCATTTGATCCGTTCTTAATATAAAAGCATCGATTAGCGCGGCAATAATTTAAAAATTTGCAGTCAACATGAGAAACCTTCCTCGGTTCTGTCTCCGAATTGTAAGAAAAAAAAAAAGCTTTCAGTGACTGACATAGATGTCTTCCAGTGCTTTCCCCAGACTGCTTTCCATCCTCTAAACCACTCACTCTCGGCTCATATTTTATACTGCCTGTCTTCCCACTGTCTACAGGATAAACTTTTCAATTCCAGCCACTATCTGCGTGACATTCATGCCATGTGAAGGCTGTGGTAGGAAGGGGCTCAGAAGCATGCTAAGGGGGGATGGTTGGGTTATTGCTCTGTACGCTCTCAGCATTCACCCTTGTTAGCCTTTACCAGTTAGACAATGCCCTGATGAAACATGACAGGACAAGCTTTCATAGCCATGTTGGGGCCGACGCTTTAAAATGCTAGCAACTGCACTGTTTTGTAGCTCTTGCAGGGAAAGAGAATTTTAAATGGCCACACACCAACACTTTGTTTTGCAGCCGTACTGTAGGGATGACAATAATATGAAAAACAGCATCCAGAGACACACTGCGAACCCAAGAGTGAGCAACTGCAAAACGACAAATGCTTTATTTTGAAGTGAAAATCTGCCCGAAATAGAAGTCCGTGTCGTGCCAGTGATCGCAGGGAATATTCAATACGGTGAATATTGAATTATTTGTGAACATAAACAATCCCAGCAGGCTCCAGTCTGCGACGCCACCAGGAAACACAACCTGCAGCTGTTCTATTTTTAAAAAGTCACACTTTGCTGTTGGAAGGGGCTTTTTCGACAGAGTTCCCAGAAGTGACCTCAGGTGATGTCAGGACGTACTTGAGTACATCCAGATCCTGATCATTTAAAAGCCAAGGCGTAGCGTTCTTCTCCGTAGGTATTCCTCACCTTTGAGAGCTCCCCGGATCCCTGGTGTGTATTTGTGTGTGCGCGGCCATGTTTTCAGCCGCGCAACTGATTGATATCGTAAGCGAACCATAGGCTGAAAGGTCCCCCGAGCGCCAGATGAAAGGCAGAATTAACAGAAGAGGGGTTGAGCCGCGATGAGCGCAGCGAGTGCATCGGGGGAGATCAGATGAGGAAATAATAGAGAAAGGGTCCCTCGCCGTCGGAGAGGGGCAGACAGGGAAAGCGGGGCTTATGAGATGCAGAAGAGTCATAGGAGATTGAATGATCAGTTCCAGAGAGTTGGCAGCTTTCCCGGCCAAGTTCCCAATCCTCTGATGAGACGAAAGAAAAGCAATCTTGATGGTGAAGAAAGATATTAGAATTAGAAAAATGGGAGCAGCAGGGTCAGCAAAACACAATTTACCCAGTCATTTTTTCCCCCCCTGCTCCTCCTTCCACAATCTGCTGCGTTGCTCCACCTTTGATCATTAACTGTAATTTACAGGTTCACAAAATATAGAATTATACATCTTCTCGCCACAAGTGTCTCCATGTTATTCAGAGCCGGAGCTTATTTTCGTCTGCAGATACAAATTGTGATTCGGTCACAATTCGATGTACAGCGTGATTTAAATCGGACAATAAAAAAAAGAAAAGGGAGCTGTGATTTGTGCACTCAGTCCAGAGCTAAAAAATCCCAATCAGGCAGTTTGATGATGAGGTAGAGATCGCTATTGATCCACTTAGGCAGTCTGTTTACCATTTTCCCGCCCGCAACAGCGAGAACGCAGTGCCGCAGAAGTGGGCCATTTTACAATTGATTGCTTCATCCGGGAAGGGCTCATTGAGATTCATCCCCAAATGAAGCACTTTGTTTGTGGTGCGTCTCTTGTTCCATCGCAAGTTCTCTCGAAACGTAAAATGTTATCTTTTTTGCTCCCCCTCTCCTCCAGACGTAATGTAAATAGTGTGGCCTCGAGAGGATGAGCATAGTGCTGTCATGTAATGTATTCTAAAAAGAGTCTGCATGCAGTGAAAACAGATTTATTAGCGCATAAAACGTGGATACAAGACAGTGAAAGTAGCGTAAACTATGGAATATAGTTCAGAATCGTTTGCATGTAATTAAACAAGACAGCTGTAAAATACCCAAAGTTGCGTGACTTACTTAAATTTGAATGTTTTTGTGCGTCGGCTGAGATGCACATTGTCTTTATCCTGGCCTACTAAGGTGAGCTGAGTGAAGCAGAAACAGACTTAGCATCCTAATAGGCAACATATTCACAAGACACGCTGTACCTTTACTTCACTTTAGTGCTGTTTTACAGAGCATTTCTCTGTATTTAATGTTCCCCGGAGAAAGGCGAGAAAAGAAAATGACAGACCCCACTACTAGCGCGCTAATTGGCTGCATGAAACATTCAAACCAAGTTCAGACACTATTTTCCAAAAAGCAAGAAAAAAAAAAAAAGATTAAGTAAGGCCCCCTTGTTAGTCAAATTATTCAGCACTGACTCAGAAAACATGCCATTAATGATGTAACAAAGGAAATGCTGTGTTACGGCCCAGCTGCAGTCATAACATAGACAAATGCACCACACTGTTTTTCAATTATTTTTACGGAAGTGAAGATGCCCTATAGCAGTTGTTATTTTTGTTATTCCATTTTGATAATTATGATGATACAAGCCAGGAGAATGTGATAGTTTGCGGCAGCGATTGCACGAGGAGACGCTGGGAACCGCTCACACGAGAAATGAAGGCGGCGGCCGCGCATTGGCGACCGCGCGGAGTTCTCCTCGCGCATTTGTCTAGCAGTTGCAGCAGTTGGGGTTTTTCCACGTGAAACTTATCACCCGGCGCATCTGTGCCTGCAGATGCAATAAATTCCGAAATAAGTGTGTGTTTACTTCATCGGGGTTGGCTTCCTTACTGATATATGCTCACATTTTCGCATAGTTTATCATAAAAAAAAAAAAAAGAAAGGAGCGAATGTGTTCGCCGCTGAATAATTTACGCTGTTTTTATTTCCGTTCGCTTCTTCTCAATCAAATATGTCTCACAGCCAACGTGCAAGTCGGTGTGCGTCACAGTAAAAGAAGGGATTGTTTACACTCGACACGTTCTATGTTTCACAACCTAGCATTTCTATTACTGATATAAAACCCACAAAAAAAAAAAGACTTTTGGCAAAACTTGGCTCGTACAGTATGACCCTATTTTCCCCTCACAGATATATCCGATTTCCAAGCCTGCTGCGTCAAGTTCTCTTGAATAAAATGTTGCTCATTTTGTCGCACATAACCAATTTCCTGCCTTTTATTGAGCCCATTCCTTTTTTTTTCTTCCTTTTCCCCCCCACATGCTGTTTCCAAGTGTGTCTTATTTTCAGCTCCTTCCCGGAGAAAATGTCTAGTGTCCTGACAGCCCATGTGGAGTTCTGGAGGAGGGGTGAGGCTGATGTTTGTGTGATTGGGGAAGAGGACACTGTTTTGACAGATTGCTGTGCCACCGTGACGGTCTGAGAGAATCCTGGGTCAAACGGCAGACATCTACTTTCTGTCAGTGTATCAGGCACGTTAGCTCCAGAAAGCCTCTGATCCGAAGCCCGCGTGGTGGAATAAATGGAGGACATACAGTATGGTTCAAGTAATGACTGTGTGTGTGTGTGCAGGAAAGGGGAGTTGGTGTCACTTGTTATTGTGTTCCATGTGCTAATTGGGTTTAGATACATTCAACATGTACATATAATACATTTCTTCTCATTTTCTGAGCAAACAATATTATTTATGAGTTATTTTTAAAGCAGCATGTTCACCCTCCCTCCTGCATGAATCATGCAGAGATATAGCCCCGCAGGAGGCTAATTAATAGATGGACGGTCCACACGCTGCGGATCACAGTCGAATTAGGAAACTTTGAGCAGCAGCACCATCAGAATCATGTGAAATATAAATTACACAATGCAATTTCCTAAGAAAATACAAGTCCTGTACTCTACACCAGCAGCAAAATCTAGTTCCAGTGTGGATGTACTGGTTTGGTCCCTGTGACTGATTTATTATCATATATGACATAATGAGATTATGAATACTGAAGCATCAGAGCAGCCTGTTACCGCCGTAGCTGCTGAAGGTAGAGCCCGTCTGAGCTGTTTTATATACAGGGAGACCATTAATGATCAATGGGGGAGGAAAGGAACAAACAAAAATGCAAATATACAAATCTGTTTTCAGCGTTTGATCTTCTTCTCTAATCTTTGCTTCTTTTTTTTTTTTTTGGTGAGATTTGAACATTTATTGAAATGCAACCATGTCAGAAGTTTAGAGGGGGGAAAAACAACACTATTCAATGGAGCTGTTAACAACTCGTCTGAAATGTGACCCTGACTGACTACCCACTGCTTTTTGGAAGATGTGACGATCCTAAAAGGCTGGAGACCACTGGTTTAATCTGTAACAGTGTGTTGTATTTTGAGACCCTGTTATCATGTTAAATGTAACTAAGGAACCAAAACTGTCAAGTAAATGTAGTGGAGGAGAAAGCCCAGTATTTCCCTCTGAAATGTAGCGCAATGGAAGTATAGAGCAGCATAAAATACTCAGAGTGGAAGTACTTTAAAATTCAACTGGACTACAGTACTTGCACGCATGTATTTAGTTACTTTTAGTTGTTGTTGTACAGCATATTTAAGGTTACAGCTGTGTAGAAGGGACACCAATGTATGCATTTGTTGCATTTTCATATCGATAATGAAAATGTTAGATTTCATTTTTCATAGTAGCAGCATTCCTTTTCCCCCCTAATACATCTGAGTCATAATTGTTCAACCTCTATCTATTATTCCTGTTTTAATTACTCATTTGTATTTAGGTCTACACATTTGTTGCAAAATGGAATGATGCTTTTGAAACTCTGTGACAACAACGAATTTGTTTCAGCTCTAATACAGATATGAGTCCCGCCTCTGCAGGTGTTCAGGCTGAGCAGCAAACACGGCTAAGATAAAGAGCTCTCTGAAAAGCCAAGACATTGCATGAAAAGACAATTGTTCAAAAAAAAGTTTTTCCAAGACACTTCAAGTTCCACGAGACACAGCGGCATTATATGCAGATTTGAAACTCATGGTACAAGATCAGACGTTTGAAACCAGTGGCTTAGAAAAACCCAATTCTGATGAAGGCAGGAACAAAAGTATCCTAGACTATAAGAACGACGGTAAACAAGTGAGGACTTCACGCCAGAAAAGCTTGCAGCGCTGCGTTCTTCACCAAAAAGCACATAAAAGTCAACTTGATTGTAAGAGAAAAGAAATTGTTGAAATGTTTTTTGGAGTATTGAGACTAAACTGGAATTGTTTACACCCGCGGTTCATCAGTGTGTCTGGCGTGTGAAGGACACAGCCCGTAAGACAAGAAGAATACCACCCCTACAGGCAAGCACGGAGGTGGCACCGTCCTGTCTCCTGGTGCTCCATAAACTGGTAAATGTGACAATCTTCAGAGATTCCTTGAAATGCCATCCTATACTAAAAATGAATGTGTGTAACATAAAGCTTTGTAATCACTCACATTTTTTTTAGGCCAACCAGAGCTTGGCTCAGGAAATGTACCTGGAATTTCCTAGAGTGGCCATCTCTAGTCCCTAAATTGTATTAAAAATCTTTAATAAGATTTAGAAAGCAATGACAACACAGAAGCCAAAGCATATATGTGAGGTGGAAGCATTTGCACAGAAGAAGTAAAGTACAAATCCAATAAAGAGGTGACTGGTTATCATACCCAGCTGACTCAGGGTGAAGGCAGGGGACACCCTGGACAGGTCACCAGTCTATCACAGGGCCACACTTACAGACAGACAACCAAGCACACTCACATTCACACCTACGGACAATTTAGAATCACCAATTAACCTCAACATGCTTTTGGACTGTGTGGGAGGAAGCCTGGGAACCCGCAGAGAACCCACGCTGCACGGGGAGAACATGCAAACTCCACGCAGAAAGATCCCGGGTGTCCTCACCGGGACGCAAACCGGCGACCTTCTTGCTACGAGGCAATGGTGCTAACCACTGAGCCACCTTGCAGTCCCCATTAGAGCTCATAAAGGTCAAATTAAATGTTCAATTACTGACTCAGGAGCTCAGGGAGTAGTGCGCCACCTCATGGAGAATCTGATGTAAATAGAATGAAGGCTTCAGCGTTACTACAACGCTAAATATAGTGTGGAATAGGAAATGGTCAGGAAGATGTGGTCATCACCATGTGGTTGTCTCATCTACAGTAAGAACTGAAATATCTGTCCTAACAATCACCCTCAAGGGCTCGAATGTTTAGTGTTGCTTGGCAACAGCATCCGCTTCTCCAGGCACAAGTGTAATGATTGTAATCATCCCGATTTTGACTCCTAAATATCAAACATGTTCGATGTTATCAGGGTGGCCTTGATGAGTCTATGAGCAATTTGGAGGGTTTAAGACCGGATCTGTAAACCCCTCACATTACCAAATAATCAGGGCCGAACACTGGTTCATACCGAGTTTCCAGACCAGATTTCCTCCTCCGATTGTCAGAAGGGGTTGAAACAAGGACAAGTCCGCCTTAAACTCCTGTAGTCTGAGCCCAGCAGAAGGACACACCAATCTGATTTGATTTTGTATAAATGGATCTAAGCAGTTATGTAACAAAATCTGCTTTCTCCACCATGTTGTCCAGCCCAAGCCTGTAAACAGAGATCACCGAGACAATATTGTGTTCTGTAAAGCAGTCAAGGGTGAGTCTGGGAGGGTGTCTTGATATATTTAGGATGAAACATGACCTAATCCTCAATAAACAAGATTTAAAATTCCTGAAAGAAATAATAGATCAAAACAAACTATGTATCTGCAGGGTGCTATTAGGAAGTTTTTACATGTATTTTAAAGGGTCACATGTCAGACTCAGATCTGGGATGCAATTGCTTCATGCTCAAATTTGAACGTAATGTAACATAATGTTGTATACACTTAGCAGTTACAGCACATATTTTCATTTATTACAACTTTTTCAAAGGATGGAATAAACTGACAAGGTGTCAAATCATCCAAGTGACTGTTTTTAAGTAGGAAGCAGCACATAACGTATCGAACAAATGTCACATGAATGACGTAGAATCTCACATCAACATAAAAAACCAGGGTATCCCACAGTCTCCTATACTGTGCTGTGCCTTTAATCTTACTATATACGTCCTTCATCAACAGTTTGACAGCACACACCGCAACGTTTTTCTTATTTAATGAAGTCTTCAGCTCACAGTGAGTTCTACAAGTTCCATCTACAATACATTCATCTCCCACACCAGTCAGAAAACATTGGCTGCCTCTATGCCTCAAGAAAGAACTCCAATTAAGTAACAATCTGTTTCCTTGTAATTATATGTACCAGCTTGCTTAAATTAGGCTGAAACCCATTACAGAATTAGAACTTGAAATTGGGTCAAGAGCGTGTCACAGCGTTTCTGCTCAAGCAGTTGTGGCAGTGGGGGGAAATAATGGTTGCGGCGTAAGCGGGGCTCGCGAGGTGTCAAGATGCCCGGCTCGCTGGTGGAGACGAGGCCCCTTGAGTCACTGGTGCTTCCTTCACAACACCCCGGTCAAGATTCTTCAGACAGCCACAGAGCAGCCACGTCAACAAACAAATGCTTGTTTTCGACTCATTAGTGCACTCTGGTGAAAGAGGAAAAACCTAGCCAAGAGTGGCTGGAAGGGATGGTATGTCAACTCATGTTACACATTCTGCCTCTTTATTTCTTTTCCTTCTCGGGGGCTGGGGGGTGTCAAGAAATAATTAAAGTAAGAAACACGGCAAGGGGGTGGGGAAACGGCAACATGCTTTTGGATGTTGGTTACAGGCCAGTGAGTGTGTGTGTGCTCTGTCTTTCCGTGTATGTTTGGGAAGATTTGCTTCTGAGGACATTTTGAAGTTCTTCGAAGGGTTTGCTTGGTCAGTTCATGCGCGCATTCTTCTAGTTGAGTAGCCTTGTAGGCGTTTAATGTACTCTAGAATGCAAACAACCAGCGGCGTTGGGACATGCTATACAGCCTTTTGCTGATATTCCGTGACTTCTCCTGCTTTATCCCACATCTTAATGCATTTCCCACATACAGAAAGTGACATATGGCTTGTGATTGAAAGACTTAATGGCGCCACCATATCACACAATAACCGAGTAATGAGTGTTACATTTAAGCACAGGTGTAATCTTTGTTGTCCATTCTCACATTTCCGATGAGATTTTTGCTCGAACATGTACGGACAGATTTGAGAAGTGGAGCTTTAACAGTTTGGAACCTGGCGAGGAGCATGGGCTGTATATAAAAGCGTCTAACTTGTTAACCGTGCCATATGTGTTTTGTTTAATTTTGCAGCCTCACAGTGCTGACAGCCGCTTCTGTTCTCAGTCAGAGAAAGAAGTCTGATACATGTAAAACTTGATATGAGCTGTAAAGATATGAGAGTGGCATCGGTCCTCTCATTTAACTAAAAAAAAAAAGAATAATTTGCAAAACTCACGCTGCGGCTTTAAATAAAGAATTGTGTTTTTTTTGCGAGAGGCAGGTTTGCATGAAGCCCAGAAAAGTCTGCAGTGTTTTTGTCATGTCTTGGGCTGGAGCCTTTCTCATCAGTTTTTCATTAGGTTTCTATTTCCAATTAGGTGCTAGCCTCAGTGGACAAAAGTGAGGAAAACAAACAATAAATTAGGCAAAGGTGCAACTAATATATCTGCCAAGACATGCGTCACTGCATCACATAGCTTAGTGCCAACACCATTTTCTTCTCTGGGCATTTTCCGACAACAGTGAGACAAAACTCACAGATAACCCTGCCAATTATGTGCTATCTGTATGCCCCTCTAACTCAAACTACAAAACCAGTGCAGAATACAAGAATGTCACAGGGTGTTGTATCTTTACACAGTCGGTTTTCTTCACATTAAATACTGACTGCCTATAGTAGATAATGAAAAACTCATAAAAGGCTAATTATTAGTTTGCAAACACATATTGCAGCATTCTGTGGTTATAATTGGAAATTGTTACCTGATTTCCTGCTTATCAATGCAACCAGCTGGTACTCAGCCCTGTTGTCTCATGACAAGGCCCTAATTGCTTCCCACATGTGGTTAATGTAAGTTCATATGGTCACTAATGAGAACTGTCATACAGTAAAGGCTTTTTTTTTTTCTTTATCCAAACCTGAGAATTATTCCAACAGACAGGTTTTCCCCAATGGGCATAATGCACAAAATATGTAATTGGGATTTATTGTTGTTGTTGTTGTTGGTATTAATTTGCTTCAGTTGTTTATAAAGAGAAAAATAATAGAAAAGAAATGGCTTCTTGAGAGCGTGTGTCAAGGAATTTCGCAGCATGTCTTGGATGAAAACATTCCCCTTGAAACACATTTCTGTTTATTTCTATCCGTCTGTCTGTATATCGTCCAGTATTTAATGCAATACATGAAGGAAACACTGAATATTGAAAGTCTGCGAGGTTTAAATGTGAGGTAAATGTCTCGTTTTCCTTTTTGTTCAAAAGGTAGAAACTAATTCTAAACAGCTGACAACAGATTGCTGTACTCCATGTCCCACATTTCAGGTAAATAATAGAATAAGACATTATTCTAGTTGGCTTCAATGCTTTCTAACATCACTAACCTGTCTGTGCCCAAACCCACAGGAATGTACATCCTTAAAAAAAAAGTAGTCAGAGTCAGGAGAGTCTTAAAATCTGAGACGACTTTGAAAGTCTGCAAAATCCTGGAAACAATCAGGAGTTTTAGAATTTAGAAAGATTAAAATTCACATAGAGCTCAGTGTCTTAGTGAGGTCTGCGTTTTGATGCCTGGCCAGGACCTTTCTGTGTGTGTGGGGGTTTTCATGCTTTCCATGTGCTTGCGTGGGTTTCCTCTGGGAAGCCTGGTTTCCCTCCGCCATCAAAAACATGCTGAGTTAATTGTCTAAAGTGCTGTTGACCAAGGTACTGACGGGAGTCGGTTCCCAGGCAACGCACAGTTGCCGCCCACTGCATGATGGGTTAAATACAGAGGACGGATTTTACAATGAGGATCAACAAAGGATAACTATAGAAACACAGGAAGTTCTTACATGTAAAATGAAAAAAATAATATTTAAGATTCTGCACTCTACGTCAGCAACTAAATTGAAGGACATGTTTGGAACTGTGTTGTTTCCTTCAGATAATTTTGAGGCTTGTTCAGGCAAATCAACTTGCAGCAACTGTTTACCTGTTGTAGATGTAGCTGTGATTACAAGCAGCACTGTGATAGTAAGCAACATGGCATCAGAACCAGGTGTCATGAGTGGTTTCTCTGTTTCAAATCATGGCGAGACTTAAGGTTTCCAAGTGTCCAGTTTATACTGCTTTGTAGAAACTGGGTCAGTTTTATCCAAACTACAATCAGGCAGACCAAAAGTCACCATCAGAAAATCAAAAACTGAACATTTTGATCACTCATAGATAGAAAAGCAACTTTACCACAGATACAGAATTTGCTAAATAAAAAAACACAAGACTCCAATCAGCCCAAGTCTCGTCAAAAGAAGGCCGACTTGTAGCGACTTGTCTCAGAGGATGAATAGAGTCCCTGAACTACATCTCAGGAGGTGAAAAAAAGTTCAACCCAGCACTTGGGGAGGACTAAAACACAAATCTTGTGGTAGTAACTCAAAGGTGTTTGCAAAAAGACAAACAGGAAAAACAATGATGTAGCAGTGCATCAAACCCACAGTGAAGCACGGCGGTGGCAGCATCAGCATCCAAGTCTGGGGGTGCTGTGCCTACTCCACCCTGACCATGCAGAAGTCCATTCTTCAGTGACATACTCCATTCTTTGTTTGCATCTATGTGGAGAAGGATTCACATTGCAGAGCTACTTAAAGGCCAATGAAAACCACTGAACATTTACCGTCATGGAGTTTCCTCCACAATTGCATGTGCCTGACCTCAACCTCCCCATTGAGCCTGTATGGCGGCACTTGAAGGCTGAGAAAGCGAAGCAGTCTTGACCCCACAAGAGGCTCTTTGGAACGCTGTCAGATCACGCAGGGATAACGTGTGTTATCAGGTTTGACCTGTGGAGTCCACGACGGCTCAATTGTATGCTGTCATGAAAGCGTATGGTGGGGGGGCATATAGCAAACAGTACAATGTTGAGAAATGTATGTACATGATTCAGAGGTCAGACCTGTCACTGTGATTGGAAAGCAAGACAAAAAATGTACTAAATACAAAACAAATGCATTATATAAGTATCTTCTCCTGTAGTCTGGGACTTGAGTGCCATTTCAATTTTTAAAAGACGTCCATACAATACACAAACAGGAGTAAATATAGAACTTGTTGGGGACTATGCTCAGTGGTAGAGGAATACACACTTGGATTTTAAAAGGGCAACAGAGGAATAAGTAAATGACACAGACATTTTTTGTTTTTTATTCGTAGGATCAATTCATTGTTGGTTCTGAGCTTGTGGCAGAATTAATTTATGATAAGAAAAAAATCAAATATAGAAAACTATCAACACAGTTTCAGTCGGAAAGCATTTGCTCTCCAAACCCACATGGTGCCATGTAAAATGCAAGCCCCCCCACCCACTCCCTGCTTTCTGTTGTAGTCACATTAGTGATTAATTCCTTGCACACTTTATTGTTTGCCATCTCGCTCCTGCCAATATTTGCTCCTCGTCGTGTTTGTCATGCAATTATTATCTGCGTAGGTAAATGAGTGCGAGCCAGTCTGAGGACATGCATCCATTTCCTCACGGTGCGTCGGTGCACCCCGCAAAGTCGTCGTCGGTGGGGAGGCAAATTTACACATCAGTAATGGTCAACGACAAAAAGACCTCATTGCTGCACGCAAGCTTTTTCCCGGAGTTTCAAAGGAGACTGTACAAATTGATGGATGAGGAGGCGAGAGTGCTGCCATTGAGTTATCAACACAGTCATTATTGTGGGTTTTTTTTTTTTTCTCCCCCCCTCCCCAACAACTTCAGTTTCGTTGTTACAGCAACAGCTCAAAACAAAATGCATCTTCTCCGGTTGAATTGGTGTATAAGGTTGGTGCCTTTGTAATTTGGCGAAATACAAAAACTGCTTTTTGATATTTCCATTCTGACACATCGGAATATGCAACAACAGCTCCAAATTCATCAGGCACCGGCATTAACCATTCCTTCTCCTAAGCGGACCCGTCTTTGCTTTCAATTATTTTCCGACTGAAAAATAATTCTGGCAGTTTTGAAAATGTTAAAAAATTTCATCTCATCTCTGTGCCAGAATATGTTTTTGAATGAACAGAGGATGGAAAAAAAAAAAAAGGCTCGGCAGTGACAGATCATGCTTCATTTCATATCTGTAACAAACAGTTTTAACAGATGCTGATGAGGTTTGGCAGTCGTAAGAGGCGGAGAGTCATGTCGACGTCAAAACACCGCTCATTGTTTGCTGATTGGTCCCCACACTCATCCGGCGGAGCTCAGCCGATTCTCCGCGGATGTTTTTCACACTTAAATCTTGGAGCAAATACTGAGATTTTTGTCTTCTCGAGGTGGCAATCAGAATATTAAACTGCTGTCTTCACGTACAGTGTAGTCATGTTCGGTATTGAGACCAATGCATTTACCTCGCAAGAATAAGATCAGTAATAGTCTTTATCATTTAAGAAGGGAGAAGAAAAGACTCTTTTGTTTATACTCAAACAAATATGACTTCCTTGTTGGAGAAGGATATGTGAAAACTAGTTAAAACAGAAGACAGGGAGGCGCTGAATCCTTCCCACAGTGCTGTCTTATTCCTCTAAGTGACATTCTTCTCGACTCCATGAGCATAAACATGTCTGTAAACAAGGAATCACATTAGAGTGAGTTCATTACAGGGCTTGAAAGAATATCCAAACCTCATGTGCCCTTATATTACTTCTTGCATCAGCCACGGTTGTCGAAGGGAAGACCTTGTTATCCTCAGCTACCGGTGGAGAGTACAGGAAGGATAACACAAGCAGCAGCGTAAGAGGTTTTCTGCCAAGAAAATGTGCAAGTTTGTTTCCTTCAATTAAACATGTTTTATGGATTATTGTGCATGAGGGTGTGTTGGAGTAACTGGCCATGAAGCTTCTGCCCATTCTGAGCTACATTTTTCTCTGTGTAATGGCTGATCATTTGGGCAAAATGGATTAGAAAGCAGACCTTCGTTTTTTTTTTTTCGTGGCCATCTCAGGACAATTTATAGAGCACATTTGAAAGCAACAAATTTTGACAGAGGTGCTTAACAGAGAAAATTCAACTACAATTAAATGAAACAATCGTAGCAGAATAAATTCTCGCAGTCACACTAACAACTGAATATTCTCTGAGGTCGTTTCTTCGGACTGGATTTAAAAGTGGTGATAGTTGTGGACGGACCTGGCAGTGCTAGATAGTAAACATGGTTTCAAACAACTGTTCAGTGGTCTGGGGGGGAAGGGTGCTGAAGAAAGAAAAAAGGATGGGTCATTTTTGGACTTAATGTGGAATATGGAATAAAAAGATTGGCGGTTTAAGCTAGTGTGACTCCATGCAGTACTTTCAAAACCAATAAGAAAATTAATTCTATAGTTCATTGGCGACCACTGAAGGGAGGCCAATGCCGAGGGGATGTGGACTCATTTCTTGGTACCAATGAGAGTCTTGTTGCTGCGTTTTAAATTTGCTGCAGACAGAACAGAAATGGCACACTGGACCCCCACATATCTGACTTTCTAGGATTTGTTTGTAGCCAATGCTGGCAGTTTTGGTTACGTTTGTTGACCACTTGACCTCCGTGTCACTTTGATCTTGCCTGAAATATCAAATTTAAAACTGGATGGATTGCCAGGAAATGCTGTGAGGACACTCCCGGAGGATGAATCCGACTGACGGCGATCCCCACACTTTTTTCCCGTAGTATCAACAAAGAGGGCTAAGTTTTTACATATCTTATAAAACATCTTGACATGTATATGATGGATTGCCACAATGTTTTGCTCACACATGCTGACATTCGGTGCCACTGTGAATTTCATATTTATGGCTCTTGAGCGAAACATCCATGCGACTGCATCTCAACGTACACTACTCAGGGTGAATTGTAGTACCTTTTATTTTACTTTACACAAAAGCTGGAAAGCTAATGACATTAGCTTTAACTGTGCTTTGTGTTGAGTGGGAACCAGCGAAAACTATCTTGGTAGCATTGTAGTTGTGAGGATTTTAGCGTGCTAATGTTAGCATTTTGCTTGCCGGCCTAACAGAGTCACCAGCAAGACTGTTTTTTTTATGGACAAAACTTGGGTTTCGCTATCAAAAATACTCCTTTTTGAAAATAAGCTCTAATTATATTGAATGGGCAACTCGTGGAGCTGAAATTATATCAAATTAAAAGACAAAAATAGATGGGAAGTCACTGCTAAAATGTCTAATTACTATCAAGAGCGTCCATCACATTGTGGTGTAACGTTATATCAAAGATCTGGTGTTAGAGCACATGGAAATAGGAATATTGCGCAATTTCCGAGACGAGAGAAAAAGCAGGTTGGTTTGTCCTTTAATGTATAACTACAGTTTTGGGCTACTTTCCCAACTAAGTGTTGTACGGATGAGTGGAGACTAGGTAGGAAAATATCAGATGAATACACGTAGACATAAATGGAAAATCCTCTGCAGTGGTGCAGTGATGACATAAATGCAGATCAAACTAAAAATAAACGTAATTTGAAGTGAATCTCCTTTAAGAAGGTCAGTTAGCGAGGGCACAGCTATGACCGTGACCACGTCAGTTTTGTTAATGTTTAGACAGCATGCGGCAAAGTAAAATTGCAGTTGGTGCAGTTCCGCTTGTCATGCTTCATATTTAGGAGAGTGTGAGCATGTCCTGGAGAATAGGGAGATATGTCAGTAACAAGGTCACCAAGGAATGACTCGAAAAATGACTTTATACATTTTGTACAGCAGCAGCAGCATCTTTTCTTTTCGTTTAGACAGTTGCATCTCTTTTTATCTGCAATTTTTTTTTCCTTTTGCTTTGTCTCTGTTTCTCTTTGTGCTCGGAGACCTTCTTGGATCTCTCGGTTTTCCAATTTGAGCGTCTCATAGTGCCTCAGAGGTTTTATTCCAGCACAATCCCTCATTCTTTTGTAGTTTTCCAGTGAATTCAAAGTTTCCATTTGTTCCGGAAGCTTCCCTAACTACTGACCAGAAGAGATGACAGGCCCGCTGCCCTTTCAGCTGTGCCTTAAGAGACATGTTTCAACTGGAAGTCTCTAATCACAGTTCATGCCCTTTCGCATGACATCAGTTTTGAATGGAGCCAAAGGTTTGGCCTCTGGGCCGCGGAATTGTTTGTATGTGCTGACCTTTTGTCTGCATTGACTATATGATCACTAGACATATCAAGCAATGATTCTGATCTTTCTTTCTTGCCTTCGGAACTATGCTCCTCATCATTTTACATTCCCAAAATCATGCCTCTGTCTTGCCCCCTATCTCATAAACAAACCATCTACTATTATTAGGATCCAAAACAACGCCAGGAATATCGCGCAATATTGCATCTGGGCGCCCTTGTTCCTTTTCCAGGTTTGTTTATGATGATATGGGCCCGTCACGGGAGCCTTATGGAAAGCGCCAGTGTAAATACCTGTCCTTTTTCTCTCCAACAAGGAAACTAAGGTGAACGCCTTTGATCACAGTGACATAAGTGAATGAAATGAGGAGGAAATGGAGAGATGGCAATTGGGACAAATCGCTTCTAAAATTGAACATGACAAGGCTCTGATTGTAATCTCCATGTGGACTTTTGGGGATGGAGTGTCTATGATGACGGCGAATATGAATGAATATGAAGCTCATTTGAAAGGAGCGAGGTAGAGGGAAAGTGATATAAAGGTGTATATATGAAATGTAGGTGTGCATATACAGTATGCATATATTAAAGGACAACCCTGGTGTGTTACAACAGGAGTCTTACTTCTGGGGTCTTCGGCAAAGCCGAGCAGTAAAATTGTTCCTCTTGGTTAAATTTTGGCCTGAAGTATGCGCTGTCCTTGTGGGTAGTTTTTGTGGGCAGTGAGGGCTTCTTCTTCAAAAAGTGGTCTTGGTTTAACCTTTCCCACTATTTAAAATTATATGGATAATGTGGCTAAACTGCTGAGGTGTAGTTTTACATAGTGGGAGGAGGTTGGGGTGGATGGAAGGGTCAACAAAGACTTGGGCATTTTCTATCTACAGCCAACAATGCTGTCTTTATTTAAGTTGTGTGTCTAAGCCTATCACTAAATGTGAAAGCTGCCATTTGTAATCACTTTGCTGGCAAGCTTGACAAATGGTCAACTTTGTGATTTTGAAAAAAAAATGTTTAAGAGCTCGACAGTATTCAGTCACCACCTCAGTTTCATTCCATGTCGGTCTCGTGTTAAACCACAGCTGCACTACAGTCTGGTGCTTGGGTGCATTTCAGCTTCATGAGATCACTTACGTATGCAGACCTTAGTGTAGCCATAACCGCACAGCGATATTGCCCAGCTTGGCCCGTTGCCGTTTAGCTTTTTTGATGAAATACGAGCGTACCATGGAGAAATGCAGCTAGCGTGTACAGTATAATGTGCAGCTGCGATGTGCTGTGTCTGTATGCACATGTTTAGATAGAAATTTATTTACCCCATGTTGATTGGGAGGCCTGCTGCTGTTTTTCGGTTACTAGCGGAAGATTAAAGCAGGCAGTAGTGCGTGAGAAACACCCCCGCACCAGCTTTCAAAAATACACACACACACACACGTGTACATATATTTTACACTAACGATCACTATGGGTTTAAAAAAAATTAAAAAGTATGCACATGCACACAGTTGTACTCTACAAATATGGAAAAAAAAATAAAAGACATGGGCCTCTATTTCGATATAAGCA
Organism: Stegastes partitus; assembly: GCF_000690725.1. Lineage (NCBI taxonomy): Eukaryota > Metazoa > Chordata > Actinopteri > Pomacentridae > Stegastes > Stegastes partitus. Next base: position 10,038 of record NW_007579564.1, on the reverse strand, counting down.
CCTCAAATGCATCTAATCAAACACTGACTTTGTTGTGCATTAAGACATTTTTTTTTTCCTCTGCTGTAGAGACTTTGTTCCTTGTCTTTCCCTCCCCTCCTCTCCCGCCTCCTGATCTGTTAAGCTAGACAGGGAGTATTTGAAGTTCAAAAAAAAAGTGCTGTTCAAAGGCTAATTTCCCAAAATACAAATAAGCAGGATTTCAAAAGATAATTTCAAAGACTAAAAATGACAAAGTTAACTTTCCCTGTTCTGCTCAGATAAAGCCTGGAGAGATTTTTTTTTTTATTTTATTTTTGAATGACACCATTGTCTCTCTATTTTGCTCTCTGTAATTTATATATTAATTTTGTGAGTATGCTAATTTTTTATGTATTTTTTTCTGGTTTTTGCCATGTCATTGTAACAGCACTGTGCTGGTTTACAGGTCCATTTCTCAGGTCCTGCTTTTCTAATTTCCATTCTATTCAGTTTTTACTGAGTACATTCTGCACCCGGGTAACAAGATGAATTCAATTACAATTACTGACCCCAGTCCGCAACACTGCTCAACAATTTAGTTGTCGTAACATATTCAGGGTCTCATGCTGGGCTACGCCTGAGCCTATTTGTATGTGCATTTTAGTGCTGGAAATGTAAATATCCCTTATAAATAATACATATTACTTTTAATCTCTAACATCAGAATTATACATTGATTGTAGTGCATGATGCATGGAAATGCAATTTAGTTGTGATGCCTGAGCCCAGGGTTGGGCCTGAATAGGTCGAGATTAAATGCATTAGAAAATGCAGAAAGATTTTTTTTTTTGTGCAGTGATGCATGTACTGACCTCTTGAAAGGACTTTTGACAATATAAATTAAACAAATATAAATTTAGAGTACAAATGTTTAATATTTTATTTGTTAAATGTTTAGTATATTTACTGTTACTTGTGTATTCACGTACACGCCTTACTGAATGCCTGAAAACACACAAAGAAACTCCAAACAGTTGCTTTCTCCTTGTTCACTGACCTGTTTCCTGACCTGTGGAAAGGACCGTAACTACAAAAGTGTTTCTGCTCAGCGAGGTGACACATAACATTAACACAATGGAAACAACGGCGTGGAATAACACATCACTCTGCACTTCTTATGCGACGTGTGAAACCACTGTTGTGAGCTTTGTGGGTTTTTTTTTTTTTATTGCATATTGCATTAGGTTTTTGCTTGATTAAAACGCCACGGTTTTCAAGCTATGGCCTGAAATTGCAGTTTTTTGGGAGAGTACAGTCACATAAAGGACGCTTGATTTGTTGCTTTATGAATTGTGGAAAATTTCAACACCAATTCCGGGTTTTACAATGATTTACAAACACTAATGCACAAGTAAATACACCAGAATAAAGTGTAAAAAAGAAAAAAAATAACCCTCATAACAATAGTATGTATCCCCTGATATATATATCATTTAATACATTCTGTTCGGTCTCTCCTTCCCACTTTATTTCTCCCTTTCTGTTGGCCTGTTAGTGGGACAGCTGAGCAGAGCGCCTGTGATAACTGCCATTAGCATGCCACTAGTCGGGTGTTAATATGCAGTTTCTCTGGGATGGCATTTTGCACCGTGTTATTACCGCTGTCCAGATGTCACCGGAAGGGTCGGCCGGGCTGCGTCTATGCATGTGTGTGTGTGTTTTCTGGTTTTACAGCCTCCCTCTCACGTTTTTTCTCTCCTGTTCCACCTCTACCATCCTCGCTCGGCATTTATTTTCCTCATTCAGCGCGTTGAACACTGTTCTTAGAGATTTCCTATAATTTTAGCTAATTTCACACAATTTCGTGGCTCCCATTTATTTTTTTTTTTGCTTCATCTCTTACTCCCCATTGTGCTCATGCGAGTGTGAATTCTGGCTTTCTGGAGACTTCCCGTGCCTTTGCGATTCACCAACGTTTAACATCCTCGTATATTAAAAGACATTAACTCTTCTCGCGAACATGCAGCGTATGCCAAAGCGTACATACATGCATGTGGGCGTTTTGCTAATGCATCTGGTCGACTTGTTCTCTTTATGATCGCCATTATATGCAGCCGAGATGTTGGTCTATTAGCAGATACTGTATTGTTCTCTGCGGTTGGGCTAATCTGTTCCCTAATTGCCTGGACAGACAGGGAGAGGTCCAAGCTCCATTTGGCCAGTCCATTTCACACAGAGTTGTTTCCCCATCATTTAGCAGGTGAAGCACATTACACATCTGCTAAAATGAGCGGAGGATGCTAGAGCGGAGGATGCTAGATCGGAAAAAGGCCCGAACCAGTCGCAGCATCATGACGGCGTCTGTAAAATTACGATTGGCGATGGAATAAACAAAGCTTTTAAGACGAGGATAAAGTTCAGTGTGCGACTCGTACCTGCCTTGCTTCGACACGCTGCAGCACCGTGGTTCTAGTAAATATATCAGTCGTATCAGTTGAATTTATCAGGGGGGAAGCAGGGCTGTTGCAAGCCGGTTTAGGGGGGAAACAGAGCGAGTGCACGGGGGAATGCTGCCATTACACACTTGATGTTTGCCGCAGCATTCCACAGGCCTGTCAAATAAATGTTCATTGAACTTTCAGTCACTCCCCCAGTCCTTTTTTTGTTTTTTCTGTTTTATTTGTGTTGCATCCAAATTGGGTAAAGAAAGACAGAATCCACAATCGGTGTTCTTGCCTATCAATTCACCTTCACAAGTGGGGAAAGTTGTTTCATCACCGCCTCAAAGTCATTACATGGGGTTTTGTAGAAGGTGGAAAGTTACCAATTCAGGAAGTTTGCTTTGTAGCACAACTTTTTTTTTCCTGCATGCGACAAAAAGGATCTTAACTGAAAGGGGCATTCCATTGATTAACGTGTCAAATAATCTAGGTTAGCTTTGCCAAGTGTGACATAATTGGAATACTAAGGTCTCTTGAATTTTATTGTCTTGTTTGAAGACAACAAGTTGAACAAATGGCAAACAGAAATTTAAAGTCCCTCTATGGTCATTGATTTAACCCCTAAAAACTCATCTTTGTGTGTTAAACTTACATATTCAGACTTTTTTTGTTTCTTAAAAATCATCCTTTCCTATCATAAAACGGCTCAGATGTAACTCCACACCTATTCTCAAACTCAGCGCTACCCAATGGTAAGTAGGAACACCAGAGTAATGCTGGCACACCTGTTCCACCCAGAAATAGATTCTGAAAAAGCACGACTGTTTATTTCCCTCATATTATGATATATGGCACGTCTTTCAGCATTTAAAACCACCATATGGGCGTGTTAACAAGGCAAATAAACATGATTTTCACCAGAGTGGCTCTTAAACAACCAGGAAATACCCTGAATTTGCATTGTAGGAAGTCTAGGATCTGTTGCTTTTAGATCTTTATATCTCATTTAGTTTTGACCATTCCTTTAAAAGATAATTTAAAGATCTAAAGCAGTATAGCTTTGACCACTAGCAGCAGTAGGGAGCAATGTAATCCTGAGTTTGTCGTGTTTTGGTTGCTAATGCAAAAGCCCAAAGAGAGAAAGAAATCTGTGTTGCAAATATATCACAAATAAGACGACTCTCAATGTTTGGCATGAAGGAAACACAAAATGCCTTTTTTCTACGAAACAATGACGGTAAAAGAAATGTTTACAAAAACCTCCCCAACACAATACCTTTATGGTCGGCTTTTTGCAAGTCATTATTTAAATGAGGCTTCTCTCGAGGCTGCGTTCCAATTCAAGACAATGGCTCTGATTTCTGTAACTTTCAGGTCTCTATTTCAGGATAAAGAGTATTTCTGTTTTTTCAGTTTGGCCGTGCTTGTTAACAGTTGTTGTTGTCCGCTGTGTGTTTTTGTGTCAACTTGCATGAGCTGCTCATGTCAGGAGGTTTTGCATGGAATAAGCATGTCTCTATGAGCAATGGGCCTGCCCTGCTCTCAGCCATCGCCCTGGGGCAGTGAAACCTCACTCTCTCTCTAATTCATTTTTGCTTCCCGCTCTCTCTCTCTGACTGATGGGCACGAATTCGGGGATGCATTCAGCTGCAGAGCACAGATTCACCCCGAAGCTTATATTTGGCCTCTCGGAGGTGGCTGAGGATTCCCAATAACGCACTATACCTCACATTTCCCTGGCACTCAATGGAACTACTGTACTTAATGTCCAAGGACTCGCATTGAGAACAAAATGAGGAGAGGAATGAGTCAGAGCTGAGGTGTGCGTCTTGGTGTGTTCCCCCCCATGCGCCACTGATGTTGTGGGGGGGAAAAAAACGCCACAAAGAAATGCCAACTAATCTCACTAGCAGACACACAGAGCACAAAAGCTCATCTCAACTTTGGTTGCCATCCAGGTCATCTCTCTCCCTCCCTGTCCTTCCTTCCTCCCTCCATCTTTTACACTCTCTCAGCATGTCAGGCCTGATGTGAGAGGAAATATTGTAGAGGGCAGAGGCAGCCCAAACAATGAGAGATACACAACCTCCCCTAATTTAATCTTACAGCAGATGGCAAAATGTAACCTATGGCCCTGACAGATTGCTGTTTTGGTAAAGCCTTCCAGCAGTATCCGGGAAAAAAAAAAAAAAAAAAAGTGAGAGAAGCAGACGGGTGAGGTGGAGAGGAAGTGAAATGGCGGAGGCTGGAATACAAAGAGAGAATCTCGAGATGAATATCTGAGAAGGAGTAGCTGAAAAGTTGAGCGAATAAAAAAAAAAAAAAAGATAAACCTAAAGACCGTCTGATAAAGTTTAAAAAGCGGAGTTAAACCTGACAGGTTTAAAGAAGATCAACAATCCCGAACTTCGCCGGGTCAAACAGGAACGCGAGGGAAAAAAAAAAAACTCAGGAGAGAGATGTCAGGAAGCATGAAAGGCCAATTAGGAGCGGAATCAGAATGGCGACGAGCAAGTATGAAGCGAGATGAGACGAAGAGCAGGAAAACAACTCAAAGCTGGATTATAATTATGAATGCGGGCCTCTGATCACTTGTCATCTGTGATGCAGATGATGGAACGAGTTGAATGAGTTTTAATTAGGCATGCTATTTGGAGGGCTAGCCTTCCTTAACCTGCATCGGCGCTTTGTTGGGATAACCTGATACACTTCTCACTTCAGTGCAGAGTATAAAAAGACGAGCGCGAATGAGATAAACAAAAGAAGAAAGACATGAATTACCAGTCGCGCATTAGAGTGACGACACGTTTTATTTCAGTTTTTCTTCTTCTGTTGGAAATTTTGACCTTAAACAACATTCTGTTAATAGTTTATATGATTTACAGAGAAAATGGAACAGAATCAGTATTATTTGTTTATCGTCAAGGATGTACAGAATATCAATGCTACGGACTAAATTGTATACGATGCGACATTTTCACAAAATCTGTCACGCTATTAAAACCAAAAATACCTCAGGTGACACATAAAACACACAAACAAATGACTATAATGAACAAAACAACGACTGAAAATAAGATTTAGGGCTCAAATAAATTATTTTGTTGGCTAATTAGAGCCAAAGAAGACACAAACACAATGTTGGCATTTACTTTTTAATTACGGATGACAAATGTCTTTGGCAGGGAGTTGCCTGGTTGCACATCCAGCAGACATGGAGCGACGTTAGCATTCTTTTATATCCCTTTTACCAAAGCTCCTAAATGCTACCGGCTAATTGCTAACTTGATCTGTCTGCCATTCGCCACTTGGTTTAGCAGCACATTGAGCTTTCAGAACAGCTTAGCCGCTGGACGTCAAACCAAAACAAAAGGATTAAAGGTGCCGTAGCAATCTGCTGCTGGACATAAAAACAACACCATGAGATTAAAGATGCTCCACCTGTGGACAGCGGGGTGATAATTCTTTGTGGTTTCGTCAGTGCAAGTGAAACCTTTCACATAACATGCCCACTCAGCCTTCTGTTAATATGGGAAATATGGGTGAGTGCAGCTTTAATGGCTTATTTTGGTAAACACCGCTCACCTCTCGCTAACTTTAGAATTGCCACATTGTCCGAGCCTAACCTAAATGACAGACGCTGCACAGACACAGTGCAGCGCGACAACCACAGATAACAGTTAGTGCATTTATCCATTTATTCATGCACTTATTCATCTCGCTTTGTTAAGCGGATCATTTGTATTCAGCACCAAAGCCCTCTTTTTCCTCTGCCAACTGCATTTTAAAATACCAACCTGAGGAGACGACCTACAAGCAGCTGAATAATGTCACAATCTGTGGCTATAACCGCCGTGCTCTCGGATCTTTTGCAGCTATAGGAGCAAAGCGAGAGCAGACAGTCGACTCGGAGAGAGATGCGGCGTATAGGTAGTAATCTAAATACATGCAAATGAGGCAGCACAAGACTGCCGGCGCTAATGAAGTGGTGTGTTGCTGTGGGAGGACATTAGTACCTCTGGCATTGTTTTGTGCATTGAGAAGGGCTTTAATCTGCTTCTCCAGGGTACACAAGACCCACCAGAGTGCGTTTAGCAGGTCGGCCCCCAACACCTGCCTCCTCAAATGCACGTTTTGTTGTGCTTGCTGATTCATGCTGTTATCTCAGCATTATGGTATCGAGCAATTCTTGAGGGGTTTTTCCGAAGACAGAGGGGAAGGGAAGTCATTCTGAATGATAACAAACCAGTAATTTCTGAAATAAACTAACACATGCTTTGTGCTAATTGAGTTCCAGTTGCTGTAAGTGAGTTTGAAAAGGTTAAATTGGCTTCGCCAAACTGCAGATTTGCACAGCCAGAGTTCCATTCACAATGCGCCGCTGTGCTTTCTCACTTCAAACAGCCTGGGCTTGTCTGAGACTGTGGCTTACATCACTGTGAATTTTTATTAACCAAATAATCACTATATGAGGCTGATCATTGTTTTGAGGCGCACACATTTTTGCATCTTCGCCCACAGTGTTTTATCTTTTAATGATCGCGTCGTTCCGTTTGACTTTGATAACTTAACTGGAGCGGGTTGGCATGTTTTAAAGAGACATACAGAAATGAAATGAAAGCTATTAATATTCCCAAATGCAAGCTTCTGTCCCAATTAAGGAGATGTACATGAAACCATTTTATTTCTAATAGAGGGGCAGTTAGGGTTCAGTGTGTGAGACAGAATGCTGTTATTTTCCTTTTTTTTCTCTCCCTAGTTTCCATTGCGATTTAGATTTAATTGGTTTTTAAATAGATCAAACAGAATGCAAATGATATTATTATCTCTGATGTCACAATGGATGTTGTCATTTATTATATATACTTGGAGGAAGAGGGCATCCTCGCCCAAGTTCCCTGCCCCTTTATTCCCAACGTCTGACTGATCCTTGATCAAGGCGTTGGATTCATACCAGATCAAGAGCTACTGGTCTGCGTCTACGAGCAATCATGATAAATATGGTTTCCGTAACAATAAATGATTACCAAGTGTTGATGGATAAATGGAGCTAGCTTAGAGGTCCAGTGCAATCAAAACATCTCAAAATCGGTCGAGTGTTTTTGCAGAATAGACACATTTGACATTATGGAAATATTATCGCATCTGATTTGGGAGATTGCTTTTTCGTTATGAGACTATTGATTGCAAGTCATGAGCAGGTGCACAGGGCCGATCATGTTCCTATACTGGATCATTCAAGAAATGTTTGAGTGATTGCTGTACTCTTGATCAATACGGCAGCCACACATTACATTAGCCTAGCGATTAGCTGTACCAATGTCTAAGTAATGATACTTTTTGGGGTTTTGTTTTTGAGTGATTTACCAGACACAACAACATAAATCATTTTAAAGGGTTTCAGTTTCCATCACGTGCAGCGCAGACTTTATCACTTCATTAATCACGCAGCATTTTACAAATGTGCAAAGAAAATATCCAAAGAATCTTTGCAGCTCAAGGAGGCTGGCTTTGAAAATTGTTTTCATGAGCAGGACTGTATTAAACCTGGAACAGAGGCGTGAGAAGGTCAGAGAACGAGAATGTTTGGCAGAAAGAAATGCAGCAGGGGTGGGTCGGCCAAAGAGAAATGGCAAGGCACAGTGAGGCGTCCTTCATGTTTCATGAGGCCCTCGGCTGTTTTAAGTTCAGCCTCTAGGCTTGACCTCCACACACTGACAGCGAGCTCCAAAGATCTGCGTTCAAACTTTCAGCAGCAGGAGCTGAGGAAATTTCACATGCCCTTGGCTTTTGTAGATAACTCTTTCACCAATGTCCATCACCTACACCAGGTGTGAGTTAACTGAAATATCCAGACGGTCAGAATCGCGCCTCTTTCATCTTTCTTTTCTGTTCTTTCTTTTGACTTCTCAGGGATAAGAAATGCGATTGCATTCGGCAGAAGAAAGCCAGTCATTTGCAAATCAGGGACAACATTCAGAAGATTCATAGCTTTGAGACAGGTGGGACTGTAACCAAGAGGTTACTGGTTCAAATAAAGCTGTCAGTGAAAGAAAAACATCCATTAGTCTAACCCCGGCCACAAGTTGTGAATGTATGGAGCAGCTTCAGTGTGTAGAAGAAGACTTCTGTACAAGAGAATTCATGTTCAGTGGTTTGTTTTTTAACAGTCTAGATAATGTTTCTCAGCGTGTTTCCTTGTATGTTGCTTTTTGAAGCAGTTCCACACTTAAGCAGAGCTGTAGGTTAGCAGTTCAGAACTCTGTTTCTATTTTGTACATAATTACACAATTATTCAAAAATAAAGAAGAAAAAAAAAGGACAAACTGGGAGAATCGCAGACCTGGAAAATGAAGTTTTTAGCATTTAATTCACCGACGAAAACAATTTTAGTGGATAAATACGGTGATTTCTTTTTTGTTCCACGAGAAAATACAGAAATCTGAGTAGATTTTTAATTTGCCGAATGTTAAAGTTTCCCTTTCAAACTTCTGAAATTGCAAGAAAAATGAGAAGTAAATAGCATCACAAGAATCATTGCATTCTGGGTAGAAAAGCAGCGAAAGCAAGCATGTTACATAAAATGAACATGTATTGAAAACAGACTTGAAATGATTTGATTTCTTTTCATATTTTGAAAACACTTAATGTTCAGCAGCTTATTATTAATTGTTGACTTCTGACCCGCGTGTTGCAAACGATCCCATGATCTCCAGTCATAACTGTGATGGAAAAAACCATCCCCCGTCTTTTCTCTATTACCTGCTACATCCAATATATACAGGCTATTCACTCAGCTGCTGAAAATTCAATCTTCCTCCCACAGTTTGCTTTATTTACTTTATGTCATCACAGCTGTTTTATTTTTTTCCCTTCAGTCTGAGGGATATCTGAGCCGAGGTTAGTGTGACATCAAGGCACCTACGCGACTGCAGTGACACGGCAGCCATGCCGATGCCCCGCTTTTCTTCTTGCCTGCTAATATCCTGTGAAATCCAGCAAACTTAATTTGAGGGAAAGGAGCTGAACCTGAACTAAGCGGATTGAATTAATAAATGTATTTTCCATTTAACGGTTTGATTTCTCCAAAGCCTGTTTACAGCCGCCGAATGATCTGCCTTTAAGTAAGGCGCACGCCCAAATCTGCTTACAGTTGCCTAAATCTATTATCTGCGCTCCACCTTATGGCTAGTCACTGACTCTGAGTCGAATGTGTGTTTGCGAGTGAAGGCGCGTGTGTGTGGTGCCACGATGCGCCAGTATTGTCATGCACATCTGAGGTTAATAGTACAAAATAAAGGGATGCCTCACCCAAGATGTGCTGAATACGTTTCCCTCGTAAGCCAACAGATAAAGAAAACTATACCACCCTGAGTTCAGTCATTCAGGAGGTTCACAGTAACTGAGAGGGTCATTTAGTTTTTAATTTAATACCAAAGGAGTTCCAAATTGTATGCCGTCGAAATAACAACAAAAAAACCCCTCTGAACTCCAGTTTTTGGTTATTTTCATGCTCAACTTCCATCGCAGGATTACACGATCTGTGTGATGAGAAAGTTTCTCGTCTCTTTGAGCTTGTGAAACGTTTTCAAAAAACCAATTGGACACACTAAGTGCATGGTAGTCAAATCTGGCT
>NW_007579563.1:100532-125639 GCF_000690725.1 Stegastes partitus | reverse complement strand
TGACCTTCAGCTTTTGTGCTGCTGCCTTTCTCTTTCTCAGCGTGAAAGCAAACTCGATGCACCAGTGAACTTTAGAGCAGCACAAGACCAGACTTTGTCTTAAAGCAGGATCCCTGTAATGAAGGTTATCCAATAATTATCTCACCAGTGATGTCATGAAGGTGGATGAAAGGCAGTGAAATACAGTTTGGACTCAGAACAGGGCCTCCAACCTCTTAATGAATATGACCTCTGAGTCCTTCCCACAATTCCCCGGGCTCTCATTCCCCTTCTCCAAAAAAACCTACAGTGTTTAATGATTCCAAGGACTCTGGGGTGAGCTCCAACTCTAATCAATGAACCCCATCTACGGGGAGCCTGTATCCCTGGTGACGCTGTTGCCAAGACAGTCGTGCTTGGCAACCCAGGTTCACCATGGTGATGAGTTCCCGTTAGAATAGTTTTTTTTTCTTTTCTCTTTTTCCCCTCTCGACGTGCAGCGTCTGGCTGAACTGGCAAGACGGGATCATTATGTAAACTTTTTCCCCTCGTTCACCACGTCTGCTCTGCTTCTGGCCAGAACAACGGAGTCTGAATGTGCAGCTTGTTTGTTTGGATGTTTCATATTTTGTTTATTGCTTTGATAATGATATTCGCAGTGACGCGAGCACAGTGCAGAAATGAGACTCGGGGGCTGGAAGTGAGAGAAAGTGCAGGATGTGGTGGGCGGAGCGGTCATCGATTCAGCTCAATCATGTGTGTTTAAAAAAAAAAACATGAGCAGAAGTGAGAAAAAGAAAAAGTGGAAACAACAGAGCAGCGTTTTCTGTAAATGTCAGTGATGTCATCGGCTAAAGGACGGAGGCGATGAAGGGAAAACGTGCTTCACTTTATCTCTCTGACTTTTTGACATAAAATATATCTTGTGCCCTCTAATGGTCGCCTCCAATATTTTTGAGAACTTTTTTTCTCTGCCGTCTTTTCAGGAACGGTTTTATGCACTCGGCGGAGTTCCCTTCTGCTTTGTCGTTTTTTTTCTTTTTCCAAAAAAGACTCCCCCTAAAATAAAAAAAAAAAGGGAAGGGAAGAGCGTTTTCCGTTGCTCCTCTCATTGATGAAATGTTTCCTCTTCCTCTTCAATTATTCAGGCCGTTTTCATTGGAGAACTCCCAGTGGCACCCGGTGAGATTTGCATCCTGATTTATTTGTCATATATCCTTTATATCTCTAAATTCTTTATACCTCTCCAGTGGCCCCATGCATCTTTCATGGGCTCCTCGGCAGTGTTTGCAGGCCAGATCCAAACACATTTTACACGTCACGCCGCAGCTGCAGCTCGCATATTTCACCTTGGGTGTGTAGCGTGAATGAAAAATTTATTGTCTAGTGTCGTTAATTTTTTTTCTCTCTCTCTGCTCACACCACCATGTTTTTTGGCGTCGTCAGTGTCAGGAGTCGCCACCTCACAGGCTGCTTTCTCTTTTTTTTTTTCTCTCTCCACTTCTTCTTCTTCTTCTGGTTGGTGTTGAACTTTGAAAATTGCAAGAGAAGCATCTCTGTGACCTGGAAAGGCTGCTGTTTTTGTTGAGTGACTGACACAATTAGGTGAATATGGAAATGATGCGTTGATGCTACCCACGGGGCGACTCCAGTCAAGACGCATTTATTTATGAAATGCTTTTAACAAAACAAGTTCGCCGTGTGTGTGGAGGGAGGAGAGGAACTTCATTCACAAAAATTAAACAGCGATCTTTTTTTTTGAGCCACATCGGTTTGACTTTTTGTGACCTTTTTGACTTTTCTGGAGCTGCATTCGACTTCTTGTTTATTTGACAGACAATAGCAAATAAAAAACCCCTTGAGGAGGATAAGTTAGTGACACAGTTAAATGTGACAATGCTTTGAACTGGCGTCACACAGACTTTACCCCCACACCACAGAGCACAGGGGATAAAGATAAACATGTTTGTAATGGTGTAAATTTAATTCTCTGTTTGGCCTGCATTGCCTCTCCCACGCAGGGACGGTACGAGGAGGAGGGGGGCAAAAAAAAAAAGAAGCATTCCCAACTGATTAATTCCCCAACAATTATTCCCCCTATCTGCCTCTGTCTGTCTCTGTTGACATGCTGCCACTCCGACTCGTTCCGCCGATTTCTATTCCCCACAAGCTAAAGCGCCGCATACGTGGCATTGTGGAGGAAATACTCCGGCCTTTTTTTTTTTTATTTTTTCCCCCCGAACCGGAGACAGATTGTGATGCTGGAATGGCCCACCTAGCCTTACAATCTCCATCTGCTTGTGTGGATGGAGCAGGGGGGGGAAATGATGGAGGGAAGACAGAGGAAGAGGAAAAGGAGGCAGAATGATGGAGTGGCTATTAAATATACAGCAGGCAGCGAGTGAGGAGCATGCGGGGTGTTGTTGGGAGTCTCCTGCGTCGTGGCGGCGCATCAGGGCTCTTGGTTCCCCCTCTTCTATTTTGAGCTTCTTTGCAAATTCTCCCCCTTTTTTCTCCTCTCGCTGTCATTTCTTATCACTTCTTCCTTGACGTTCTCTTCTTTCATTCATTTCCACCTTTTCACCTGCCGTCGCAGCTTCTTTCACTTTCATTAATTCATATTTCCTTCAATTCTCTCTGCTCTGCAACTTTTATCATCCCTCCCTCTGTTGTTTACGTCTTATTTCATCTTCTTTTTCTTCTCCTCCCTTTTTTGTAATTACCTGTACTCCACTCTTTGCTCCTCGTTGGGACGTCAGGCCGCCCGTGTGGCGTAAATCAGCGCCGAATCCCGCCACGGGCTTTAAATGGATAGTTTTATTAGAATAAGTCCTCGAGTCCTTGGCGGCGGGAAATCGGTTGATGTGAATTGAGCTGAGGCTAACCTCGATGTTAATTCAACCTTTTATGAAGCGGCTCTGGCGGCGGCGGGGTTTTTCGGGCGCCGTCTCGGGCTTCGTGACAGCTCGCTAACGCAGCCCCGCTGAGGTGTCTCTGCCACATTTTCTCCCCGTTTGCCATCTAATTCACACTTCCCCGAGGTACACTCCAAAAAAAAAAAAGATAGGAGAAAAAAAAGAGAAGAAATTGGATGGTAAAACATTGTGAAAACATCCCGGGATGACAGCCGTACCACGGCGGGGATGGGTGGGGCGAGCGAGAGGGTATGTGGGTCATGTATCTGTGTCCAGATCAGTTGGCAGATTCTTTTTTTTTTTTCTTCTTTCTTTATTCATTCCAGCAGATTTCTTCATCAGGTTGGAGGGAAGGCGGCCTTCTGTCACGAAACACTGTGTGTGCTGTGTGTAGTGGGGGTGGGGAGGCGCTGGGTGGGTTTGGAGGGGCAGCGAAGCAGCCTGACTGGAAAACCATGTTCGGATATTTTTAATTCATGGGATACCACCTGGCTAATGGTGTTTTTGGATCCGCCGGCTCCCCGCAAGCCCGGAACAGAACTTGTTTCAAATAATCCGGCCTCCACCAAATGCACTGAAATTATTCATGCATTCTGCATTATGAGCCGTTGATCATAATATTGGAATATTAAAACAGTCCGGAGACGTCAGGTAGCATTAGAAGGCGTTGACGGCAACCCAAACAGCTCATGTAAATTACATGGGAAAAGTCAGGCAGACGGGTTTTTATCTGCTTTTAAGGGTTTAAAAAAAAATGCACACATAAATTACCCGCATAAAAATATAAACACACTTTTACATTATTATAAAGGCATTAAAGTGCAAAGTAAAGCTGCAAAACGCTTTGGTTTAGACACAAAATAAGAACTTCTTCCTTTTGTCCAGCATCAGGAGGCTCTGCAGTCTCCCGGGTGCCATTAAAAACATATTGCTGTCTCTAAAATCCCCCCTCAGCGGGTCATAACAACATTGTGATGTCAACATTACAGGAAACGTTAACATAGTCATACTGAACTTACAGTAACCAGCAGGCCACTGATGTTATCCTGCCCATTGATTTCCTCTGTGGCCCTAAGTACTGACGGCTTCAGCTTAAGATAGCATGAGACCATAAAAGGCAGATTGACCAAACGCAACATCATATGATTATATGAAATATTGATAAGAGTGGTCTCCTCTCCCATCAGGCCTTATGGACAAATAAATGGACAACTGACCGGCCCTGGCTGGACTCGAGCAGCTCGTGTAATGAACTAAGAGCCGGACAAAGTGGACAAAGCAGCCGAGGCTCATGACTGAAAGCTTGTCGGATTTTTCAGACGTGCTTTATTATTTTACATTTTCATGCCGGTGCCGTGCGAACCGGGCCAACAGCCAGCGCCGGCCGACGAGGCTCCCGTCTTAATCCTATTTTTATTATATCATACTGCGATTTATGTTTTCCCCGGCTTTCCAGTTTCTTAAATATAATTAATTCACCTACAGTATAATAAGCCTTAAATGTCATTTTTTTTTAAAACAATAAATTCTGCGTACAGTATATCGGTGAACCCACTCGCCAGGGTGATTGGATTTTTCCTCCTCGCAATTAGCGGAATGAATAGCTGGATTATAAATACATAGAAAGGGAAATTAATAACCTAATTTATATTCCAAATTAATTAATCGAATTGCATCACTTCTCTACGTCACACAGGACAACAAACCTCGGCAGCAGACTGTGTTGACAGCAGCTCCTGATGCTGCGCGAGCGAGACGAGATGCTCGGATCTGCAGCAAGCAAAGGAGAAACTCGCAGATCCGAGCTGCGATCAAAGCAGCCGGCCGCCGTGGACAATGTTGATATTTTTGCCCGTAGCTTCTCTGAATATTCTCCTCCTAATTGGGCGACACTGATGCTCAACAAAGATGTCTTATCGGAGATGTTTATCTTGATTTCTGCTGCAGAGAGTGTAAAATCTGAGATAGAGTTATCTGTCCGAGCAACGTTCTGTCTGTCAGGGCGATTATCACAGCGCTTATCAGCATTTTATCTCAAAGTATAGCGCAAAAAAAAAACCTAGCAGTGTGGTGAGAGCAGTAGTTTGACGCAAAATGTTTGATTTTGAATATCTTTCTGCGCAAGTCAAGTGAAAGCAGCGACTTTTCCCATTTCTTTGACATCAAACCAGAGACTGTTTTAACTTCCCAAACAGCGTGATTCATTAGTTGCGCACGCATTTCAAAAGACAGATAGGGGGAAAAGCAGTTTTTAACAAGCCTTTAGTTGTCGAAGGGCATGAGTGTAAGCAGTCTTCCATCAGCTGCACACATTCCCCTGATGAGACAATAGCGGCTAAGGCGTTTATGCAAAGATGCAACCTCACGCTTTCAACTTTCCCAGTCACATGGACGACAACTTTGATGCCATATTAGATGCGAAGCAACAATACTTGATACGGGTATTTACCAACAAAGCCTGATTCTCACTTGTGGGTGGTGCAGAGTAAGAGGATTAGTTTTTTCTTTTTTTTTTTGTTCTTTTGCTGTCAGGGTTTAAGGAAACCACAACTTTTGAATTTAATTGTTGTTCCGTTGTCTTAAACACAAGAATCTGACTTGCGCGGCCCGAACACTGCCAATAACAGGAGAAACTCTGATGCTGAAGCGTTTTTAAAGGAATTTGGGGATAATATGCATCAGATTTTTGTGCATTATTCTGATAAATTCCTGAGTTGTATTTTGTTGCTGTGCTGCTGTGTGGCGTTTATCCTACAAATATTTTTTAGTTTTTTGTCAGAAAAGAAAAGAAAAGCCTCTAATGAATAAACTACGGTGGCCTGTAGGGGACAGCTGTTGAAGTCGATCATAAATTTTAACTCAAACATTTAATTTTACTGTTAATTTATTGCTTTTAATTGTCGATTCCTCAATTTCTGATCCTCATGGAGGTAATTTTTCAACATAAATCCACCATATTTAGCGCACATCTCCCCCAAATTCTCCCTCTAGGAGAGTTTTTGCTTCTCAGGCGTCAGTTTTTCAAAACTTTTGGACAAACAGAGGAAAGATGATCAAGAGTGAGGAGGAAGAGACGCGAGGTGGGTGAGGAAGGGAAGGGAAGGGAAGGGAGAGGAAGGAAGGGGAGGGTTGTGGCAGATTTTTTACCTGAAGGCAAACGCAGGCGGAGGAACCCGTGGGTTCAGCGGGGAGCAGCCGTGCCCGCCCCAGTTCCAGGAAGGCCCTCTCCACTGTGATCCATTATTCAGCAACAAGCACAATTAGCCTCTGTCAAGCTATTTTTACACGCTCCGATAAGATAGATTCAATGTACAAAAGAATGCGCAACATCTCCCCCTTCCTCCTCCTCCTCTTCCTCCTCCTCCTCCTCCTCTCTCTCCTGCACATCACCACTTATTTATTTATTTGGCACTTTAATGCGTTAGAATGGTATCGATGTAGCTTTTATCCCTTCACTTATTCATCAGGGCTTTGAAAGAGTTTGTTTAGAGCTGTTTAGCGAGGCATCATCGCCGGAGCTCGGAGGCATGACGCTATGCGCTGAGCTGACCCATCTATCTCGCTGTTGTGATGCGTAGCTTGGGTGGCATTCGAAAAGGCATCGAACCCGAGGACCTTAACGAGCACTTAACATCAGCGGCGGAACATTAAAAAACAGCCGCGCTAAGTGCAGGTAGCAATTTGCAGACTTAAGTTAGGTTTGAGTCGAATCGTTACAAGGTGCATTTGCTGATGATTTCACTCGGGCGATCGTGTGCGCCCGCAAACTAACAGCGTCTTTAAACGCGCTGCCGCCCATAATAGAAAGAAAAGACGATAGCGCTCTCATGTCTGTCCTTTAAATATTGAAGATGCAGCCAGTTAGCTTAGCTTAGCATAAAGAAGTGCTGCTCAGTGGCTGTGAAATCCAACCGCTCTAATTACCAAGTTAAACCGAACGCTCAGCCCCACTTCTACAGGAGTTAGGCGCCCTATCATTTATAATTACAGACACAGAAGTCTCCACTAACAAGCGCATACACACCCAAAAAATTATGAGCTGCACCTCTTCAGCATCAATATGTACAGTATATGTTAAATAAAAAAAGCATTTCGCCAGACAAAGCAATTCCCAGTCGTAGTTAGTACCGATTGATGCGCTGGATCATTATTCATGAGACTGTGCTGTAATAGAGAATAAATGTATGATAAGGTTAGGCTGAAGAGCAGAAAGTGCCGGAGCTCGCTCCACATTTCGGAGCTTTATGTGCATATTCCACACTTATATGTACAACATAACTCAGTCCAAATTGGCTCACCTGCCATTTTCAAATGGGGGAAAAAGCGAAATATTTTGGCTGCGATAGTCTTTTTTTTTTGGATCCTCGTTTCATTTTTACCCCAATTTTCCCAAATTTACTTCATCACTTGCTCTGAAAACTTTGGTCACGGCTTCGGGCCTCAGGCGTTTTTTTTTTTCTTCCCTTCCTTTCTCTTCTCTCTTATAAACGGGACGAGGATTTTCTCTGCTGTTGTCACACACTTTTTATCGGAGCGCCATTTTTATCTTAATTTGATGAGATAGCAGTTTGGAAGCTTCTCTATCTACGATCTGCTTTGATATCCTGGACGTCGAGGAATACATTTCCTGCGTATTTACAGCACGTTTACGGCGTTAAAAGCCTGCTTTATGAGAGCGATTAGCTTTAGCTGCATGACACCGTTAGACGTGCAGGTAAGCAACTATGGGGCCGGGTTTCTAACGAGGTGATCCACACGGTCCTGCACTAAACACTTTGTAGGGAAACAAGACTTGAGTGACTTAAATTATTAGATTCTGTTGGAGAGAATTCAGGTCCACGTTTTCCCTTTTTTCCTGATGCAAATGAGCCCCATACAGGACCTGATCCTGATTATAACTGCTGCGCACGGATGCATGTGATATACGTTCAGTCGTGTTGGATTGATACCCGACTTGTGAAGGCAGCACCCAGCGCAGCGCTACTTTTAAGATGAAAAGGTTTCGCCCGGCCTGTGCATTACTCGTGGTCTTTTAAGATCACATGCTGCCCTGGTAGCATGAAACTAAACACGCAACATGATTAGCTCTCATTAACATGAGGTATTCCTTAACAAGGTTGTTAGCACATCCTAACCGCGAGCTTTGACCCCTCTTTGCAGGTGCTGTCATTGCACCAGATCAGGCAGGTAATTAGTCGACTTAAGTGTGCGTGTGTGTGTGTGTGTGTGTGTGTGCACGTGGAGGAGGTATTAGCGGGGTTCATTAGCCCACACCCCCCACTTATCCACCCCTTTACCCAACCCCAGTTGATCTTTACAAGACCTCCCTCCCCTTTTATTCTTCGCCTCCTCTCTCTCTTATCTCCAGCAGCGCTACCCCCTGACCCCCTCCAGTCCGCCTGTTCCCCCCAGTGGTCGGGGTGGGTGGGGTTAGGGGGTGGACGGGGCGCATACATCGGGGCCGGCTGATCAAAGCCCCGGGAATCCCCAGGGAGGACACTTTGAGAGGCGGGGAGGGAATTTAAACAGTGGTCTAAGCCAGGAAATCAGAGCTGAGGTGAGAGGCGAGGAGGTTATTGTGGCTGTTTGTAGCCCAGGAGAGGGGCTGGCCTGTCCCTAATCCCCCTAATGAGGGAGGGGATCCCACCAAGACTGCTTTCACCTGGAAAGGCTCCTAATGTGGTTTGCATGGTGATAACCTTTGAAAGCTATTGGCTTCTTTTTTTTTCCCCTTAAAAAAGAGTGCATAAGAAGTGTGAGATGTGAGAAATCAGTGGATTTGTAAGAGCAGCGTGAAGTGTATTGAGGATGACAGAAGCATCAGAAACAACAAAGTGGTCTCCAGAGGCTGACAATATCCTCTGTGTGTGTGTGTGTGTGTGTGTGTGTGTGTGTGTGCAGCAGTGTGTGATGATGCATGTGTGTTCTGAGCCCAGACTCCTTCTAAAAGTGTTTGTGCAGGACGTGATGTGTGTGTGTGCCTTTACAGTATATGTGTGTGTGTGTGTGTGGGTATTTTTGGCCTGTTGTGCGTCCGTGTGTGTGTGTGTGTGTGTGTGTGTGTGTTCCGTCATGTCAGAGACATGACAGGCGCGAACGCTGATTCAGTCTGGCGGTGGCAGCGTCTGAAAGCGCCAGGGAACCTACCGGGAGCAAATGATATTCATTGGTCTTAAACGCTCGGGTTGGCTGGCCGGCCTTGTTGCAACCGCCGGTGTCATGTTACATTATGACCTGAAGATGACGGGGGACGACACTGCTCCAAAGAGAGGAGGAGGAGGAGGAGATGGAGCAGGAGGAGGTGCAGGCAGGGCAGGATGAGGAGTGGCAGCAGCTCAGCTCAGGTCATTTAAAGCAATAATCCACACGTTGGTTTGCATCTTTAGGGAGAGCATCACCTCTGCAGACAGATTTTTCTATCTGTGTTTTCTATTTATTTTTTTACTCTGTTTACTTTCCACCAACTTAACATAATTGAGTTTCCATCCTGCTCCTCCTGTTTGTCGGCTTTATTTGCTGTGTAATCCCGCGTCAGGCTCCGTGTGTTTTATTCCATCGTGGTGATACTGCAGTGTACACACCGCTGTTAAAGACTATTAAATTTAACACAACCAGTGATTTTGACCCTTCAGCATGCCTTGGATCCAATTAAGTGAGGATGGAATAAATAAATGAAGGTGGCGCGTCAACAGGGGGCGCTGCACAGCAGTCCAGCCAGCTTCAGCCTCCCACAACATTTCAGCTATTATTTTACTAGTTATTTAACATATGGAAGCGTTTTGCTCTATTTTTAGCTCGTCTCTATCTGTTGTGTGTGGCTTTTCTTTTTTTTTTTTCCTCGGGTGTGTCTTTTCCTTTCTCCTGCTCTGCTGCTGCTGCGCTGATTCCAAAACATGGTTTCTGAGGTCAGTTTGAAGTGTCTGGTATCTCTTCTGCACTTCTTTCAGAGCCCAACCTTGGCTGTTTGTACCTCAAAGATGAAACGGATTAGATTTTCAGATTGCCCGTTTATTGGGCTGCTAGCAGCGGGGTGTCAACGGAAGACGGTGCCAACATCTGTTTGAAAAGGACTCAAACTGGAGCTTGTTGTTTCTGTTGCCTCGATGCCACCAGAAACCATGTCTGTAGCTGCTGCTCGAGTGTTTACAGCTTGATGAGATTATTTTGAAATGTTCTTGTAAAATCTCAGTCACAGTTTTAAGCCTTTACTGTACAAACACTTTCTGTTTTGAGGGAATACATGAGGATTACTGCACAGGGTACGAAGGGGAGGAAGGAAACAAAAATCATATTTAAGAAAGCATCAACAACAAAACAAGAGAAGAAAACCACGCAGCTCGGTTGGAAACAAAAATCCGTCTGTGCCAAAGAAGAAAAATCTTTATGAGGACCAAACAATGGTGTCAAGCGAAGACAAAGGCGGTGTTTATTGGTTTGTGGCACTGAATGGCAGAGGTTTGATTGTGTACACAGGGGAGGGGGAACAACTGTGTGGCTTCATAAAGACGAGATTCTGAGATCCTCCATTGTCAGTCCATACCTTGGGCACGGATCAGTTTTGACAAAGCGCCATTATGCGCCGTCACCTTGCTCGCATGGTCAGATAATGAGGATGTTTTCACAGGCGAACAGAGGAACAGACTGAGAGAGTCACCGCATAAAACAATGTCATTGTGGAGCCAGTGTTTGGAGTTTTCTGTTGTAGGGAGGCAGAATGAATGGATTTGTCTCAACATTTTGTGCGGTGATACAGTTTTTCTGTGGGTTGTTTGTGTCTCTGCCAATGTTGACAGGCTCGGTTTCATTCCCGGCCTTGGCTCGACTTTGTGCCAAAGCTTCTGCTGGAGTCTATTAAAACGCTGCACTGCAGGACCTCTCACCCGCGACCATCAGCTGTACCGATCCAGACATTTCTGGGCTGAATGGGATGTTGAAAACCGAGCGGGATTTCTGGGAAAGTGGAATGAAATGTCTTGTATCACGAAAATGAAAGTTGTAATCTGCAAAGGAATAAATTGAGTCCAGCCTCGCTGTGTTCTGCGAGCAGATAACGCCGGAGATAGTTTGGTTTTCGGAGTCACGTTGGATAAGTTTGCATGTTAGCGGCTTTGAGCGCCGATGAAGATTGAGGAAAAAAAAACATCCCAGAAATCCTGTAATGTGCTGCTCTGCTGGCTCACAGCGAGCCTCACTGATGCCAGAGTAACACAAAGGAAGGCAAAAGATTTCATAAATGAATGTGGACAAGATGATTCCTTTAAATAGTTTGCTGTTTGATTTTTCGGTTCTTGCTGACAGTTTACAGCAGAAGCCACCAGGACTGAATCAGAGCGAGCAGCTACACATTAGGATTTAGGCACAAACGCTGACGGATTGAGCATAAAATCGATTTTAACTGCAGCTTTTGAGCGACCTCCAGGTGCTCCAGTCACCCCCTGATACCTACTCTTGGATTTACTCCATAGTTCTTGCTCTTTTCCTAACTCGGCTCAGACCTGACCTCCGTGCCGACCTCCAAATCAGTCAGGTGGATGAGCTAGCGCTACAGCTAGCTCCCCGGTGCTCCTCTCACACAGTCTGTGCACGTCCACCGCTAGCCGTTAACCCGAGCGTCTCCTCGGCGCTGCAGCTGCGCCAACATCTGTGCTCTGTGTCTTCTTCATCCGCCCCATTCCCTCCAATAACCTGCCAGCCCTCTGATGGGTATGAATAAAGGAGGGAACAATCTGGATATTCTGTTGCACAACATGCTGCTGGGACTGAACACATATCAATAATAGATTCAGCGGCTTCTCCTCAGTTTGCTTTTGTGTCGTATGTTGTCGATGGGTATATGTAGAAAAGATGCACTGGAAAAAGAAAGTTATTTGAGCGACTTAAATGCTTCGATTGAGTTAAGTTTGTCCACATTAAGTTAACAAATATTGTTAATACTGTTGGTTTAAGGCAGATAAGTTAAGAAAAGTCAGCTTGGAGTTTCCAGGTTTTTCAACTTATTGGTAAATGATAATGTGAGGTTGACATTAGACCTCCTGTTCTTGTGTTCTCTGTGATTCTGCTGGAAGAAGATGAGATGCAGGAGAACATTTTAAAGAAACATAGACATCGGAGGGAGTAGAAACCTGTTTTTTGCACTTTTGCTGGAACAAAGTGCAATTTCAAATTAAAAGAATCAGCAAAAGATTAATTTAAAAAGTGTTCTACTTGTATATTCACTTCTTTTAGCTCCACACAGCGACTTAAATTACCTTCGGTGCTATAACCTGAATTCCTGACTGAATTTTTCCGATGAAGAGCAAAATCAGTGCCCAGTTTAGAGGAGCAGGAAGAATGTGCAGATTGAAAATGAGCACCGCTAATGTGGAAAAACGCTGAAGAAAAAAAAAGGCGGGAGAGTCCTTTAAAGAGGAACGATTCTGCTCGACTGTTTTTCATTGATTCTTCACTTAACTGCAGATGTTGTTCCAGAAAGCATTTGGCTGCGGCTCGGCGTTGGTTGCAGGCGGCCACCTGTGTTGACAGAGCGTCACGGCGGCTACAGTCCAGCTGACACTGTGAAGCGCTCTGTAGCATCTGCAGACAAATAAACTTTACTTACTCACCCTTGTGTTTACTATACGGTGCCCTAAGCTTTTTATTTTTTATTCTAAACGCTTCGTGTCATATTTACGCTCCGTATAATTCACCTGGAAGAAAACACCACTACTTTTTAGATGCATAAATTATCAGTTTGTCGCATTAAAGTGCTGAAAATCTCAATTTACTGCTCGCAATAGCACAACCAGTGAGTGTGTGTGCTGTACAGGGGGGTGACACAAGGATTATATCAGCTGTCAGAGGGGAATGTGATTTGTTCAATATTGTTTAACCTCTGCTGCACATATCGAGTGTCGCACAGCAAAAAAACCCAACAGTAGAAACCGTATACGGTGGCAGAGAGCTCTGATTATTAACTTTAAATCCACATTTGTGTTGGAATTCCAGTGAAAGCACGTGAACGAACCGTTGAGCTTTCATTGTAGGATGTAAAAAAAACAGAACTGCTGTTAAATCCTGTTTGCAAAATCTACCGTTTGTTTGTTGCCGGCCAAGAAAAGCACAGCCTTCGCCCCGCGTGAGATTGCGCCCGGTAAGCTAACGCGCTGAAAAATCCCTTCCAGTTGCATCTTGGCACCGCACAAATTGGCATGTAGGCGGGACCATGTTAATATGGTGTGAGACTGCTAATGGCTTTATGATTGGATAATTAGAGGAAGGTGGGTAATTAGGAGAGTAGTCTGCGCTTGGCTTTCCCTGTTGGAGTGAGTAGGAACAGGAAGACTCCCTGCTGGCTGTTGAAGGGTGTTTATGTGTGTGAGCGGGTAAGTGTGTGTTTTTGGATGTCATTGCTACTGGCTAATAGTATAAATCCTCGCTGTGCCAGTTTAAGATTCCAGACTTTTAAACAGGGAAGCAGTGAGCTGGAGGAGACCTGTGGCTGGTGGCGGATGATGCCGTGCGATGGAAAAGTCTCCAGAACGCCGCATGTGTTTAAGTTCAGCTCACGTATGAGGCAAAGCTTTCTGGAGGAAATGTTCACTAAGGTACTATTTTATCTTATTTTTAGGGCTTTATTTTTCTCCATATGTAATTATTTCTAAAAGTGGTGGAGCTTTGTGATGCGTCCAAGGCTCTTCTGACCGAGTGAGGCTGCACACTGCTGGTTTGATTTACTATCTGCAGTCATCGAGATAAAACTAAAGGAAGAGACAGAAAAAACACTTTAAACCTAAGATAAGGTAAGATAAAATAAGATCTTTATTGATCCGTCAAAGGGGAATTTACATGTTGCTGCAGCTGGAAACAAATGAAAGAAGCAGGAGAAGAAATACGAAGGTGTAATACGGTTAAAAATAAAGATATAATAAGAAAATGAACACAGAATGATGCATTTACATTTGGATGTGTGCACGTTTGTTCCCAATATTTCTGTTACTGCAGTAAGAAATGTTATTGAGAGATAAAACCAGCGTGAACATGATGCTATTGCAGATTTGTCCACATGATTGTTGTCTTTGTGGCGGCAAAAACACACCCCATAGTGCAGCCCTGTGTTTTGCTAATGCTCAACAAATCCATTTAAGATTCTAACATGTGAAGTTGTTTCCATCAGGTGATCAAGTCTAAGTCATGATGTCGTCACTGAGGCTAACCAGTTAGCTAATCTAACTAGCAGGTGACATATTGTAGGAAATGCAAAGGTAAATAAAAGAAAAACACTTTCAAATGTCAGTATTTAATGATGAACCCACTGTGATAATCAGCTGTTCCCTCAGACATTATGAAATAATAAAGAAAACCTCCATACAGATAAAATTACAATTATAACATCCAGAAACGTGAACTTCCGTGACCCGAAGTCGCAGCTCGTGAACTCTTTCAACGGATCATGAAGTCGTGAATCCCACAACGTGAGAGCTTTCTCGTGCGCTCATCTCGCGGTTTGCAGCAGCAGCATCGCTTGATCACCCAAATTAGGAAAAAAAAACTCCACAATAAAACACTCTCACATCCTCCTCCTCCTCCTCCTCCTCCTCCTCCTCTTCCCGATGAAAGGAGCGTGTCCAGAATTTAGGAGCGAAATCTTCCATTTTCACCCCTCTCGGTCCCCCTCAGCTCGCCGGCCGGCCTCGCTGCTGCTGCTGCTGCTTTAAGAGCGTGTTTTTAATCCTTGAGAAAATGACTGTGAAGCTAACGACTTCTCCCTCCACCCGTCCACCATCTCCAGACATCATTAAAGCTCGGCTATAGCCCCGGGCTGCACATGAACCCCTTCTTCAAACTGTACACTTTATCCATAATTCAGCCATCTAGCCTGAATTATTCAAGCAAATAGTGGGGAAAATAATGGAGTTCACTGAATCTTACTTACACATAAAACTATTTTAATGTTGATTTGAATTTTTGAGGCTTTCTGATGCGCTGAGCGAGGGCGCTTAAGTAGCACATGTGGCCTCCTTTGCCTGGGTCCTGATCGGGGCAGGGGAAGGGCTGCCTCATAAACACATTAGCACACGCCGAGGGTGGTAAATAAATGATGGTTATAATAAATACGCTTTAAAAATATACATATGTACATGAGCAGAGGTTTAAATATAATATAGGCTTTTAAGTAAACATGCTCTATTATTATTTTGTGGCGTTCTGTAGAATTTAAAACATCATCTTTAGTTGAAAACTTCCCTCCTGCTCAAGCTAATAGCTAAACCTTTACATGACGTGGGGCTCGGTACGGCGTCCCGTCCTGCCCTCTTGTTGCCTCTCCACGTGTTTAAAAGGGGACCAGGGGGTAAACGCAGCAGTGGCCCCCCGACTTGATATCCCGTCAGAGAGAGACTGAATTAACATTAGCCGCTTCCTAACCATACCATAAACCCGAGCGCTAAATCATTCAGTCCCTTCGGAGTGGGTAAGGCCATGCAAGTTTTATCGCGGGAAAAGAATCAGAATTCCCGGGACAGGAGGAGGGTGGCTCATGCATAAGTAAACATACAGTACATGTGAGCACTATAACCTTGCTCAGGGGTTTGGCTGGAAGCACCGAGCGCATTACTGAGAGGTTTCATACGGTATCATATGGAGGCTTTACAGCCGGGCCTTTGGTGGAGCCGGGCTGAGTTGGAGGAGAACACATCTGAGGCAAACTCGGGGAACTTGGGACAACACACAGGAAAATGTCCTTGGGTCATACACACCAACACACTTCTGCATATCTTGACTGTCTTTTTGTGTGTGTGTGTGTGTGTGTGTGTGCCTTTGATAGCACACAGATGCACACACACACACACACACACACACACACAGGCATGCACACTGGACGGATCTGGTATCATTTTATTTCTGCATTTACCCCCCTCGGCCCGTCTGAAGTCCTGCACAAGCTTTCATGCAACGAGGCTCAATCGCTGACTACCTTCAGCCTCCTTTAACAAAAAAAAAAAAAAAAAAAGATGTTCTCATGCAGCTAATTTGCAAATATATTCCGTAAAGGAGTAATCCCACCTGGGCTGGTTGTTTATTACTATAAGAGGGAAACTTTTAAATCGAACTTGGCTGTAAACGGATCGTTATTAATTCCAGATGTGGGCGCTCGCTGGATCTCCAGAAACACTCCCGTTTCATTTATTTTCCTCCGGTTCTCGCTAATAATTTTTATGGCTCTGTTTAGACAACTTTAAACGCTTAATTAAGGTTAAGGAAATATGGCGGTCTGCGTTGAATGCTGATCGATTTGAACAGCAGGAAACCAGAAAACCAGCGGCGCTGACTGATCGTTTGAGGGGATTCGGTGTTTGCTGGGCGACGTCTTGACCTCGTGTGAATAAATGCGTTTAAAATCCCAGAACTTTCCAAACTACTTTTCAGACAGCCAGTCACATGTTAGATGCTAGTTGCTAATCAGTTGCTAACAGTCTGAAAGAAAACTGATCTTCTCAAGTTGTTTTGCTGCCTCATCGTAACCAGACAGCGACTGAAAATTAAAATTAAAACAATAATTTTGATTGAAAAGGAAGCTAAATCTGAAATAATTTTCCTCTCGTCCCTTTTTTGACTCATTTCTGTAAATCTTGGCACATTATGAAGCTTTCCAGGAATACATATTGTGTCACCTGTGTGCTCATGGATGTCAAACCGGACCGTATTCATGAAGATGTTGCACCACAGCGCCCCTAGTGGTCAGAAACCCAAAGGGTGCCTTTAACAAAGTGTTTCAGCAGATTAGATAGAAACAGTTTTTGGATGAGAGACACAAAACTTCCTCTGTTTGGTTCCACCCATCATCCTACGTCTATGGCATCAGTGACTTTTAATCCAAAACATGTTTGTTGCATGTTGAGGAGCACATTTGTCGTGTTAATTACCGTTAAAATCCAGGAGGTCTAAGTTCAGCATCAGCCTAAAATTCATCTTATGTTAGCATCTTAGCATTTCAATCAGAAACCAGAGCTAAGCGTTGTGGTTAAAGTAAAGCACTGATTAAATCTCGTTGATCTTTCTGCTTTGGCAGCTGACTGTTGTGGATTCTATCAGCTTTGTGACTTTAAACTGGTTTTCTACTTTTAAAAAAAATGCAAAAATTAGTTATATTACAACACTTATACCTGAAGTACCGTGCTGTAAGCCTGTGAGTGCTGGACTCTAAGGAAAGAAGATCTGAGTCGCCTGCAGCGGGATCAGAGGTCCATGCTGAGATGGATGAACCACATCAAGCCTGACGTGCTCATCAGCTCAAGTGAGCTTCGTATGAAACTAGGCCTTGTTGTTGATCTTCATACAGAGATCCGGTACCGCCGTCTAAGGCGGTTTGGACACATCCACCGTAGCACTCAGTCTATCAGGAACTTGGATATCACTGGAAAAAGAAAGCGGGGGAGACCCAGGAACACATGGGAGGAGCTGGTGTCAGAGGACCGAGTGGACTGGAGGCGAACCCCTGATGATGCCCCTGATGATGCCCCTGATACTGTGAAGCATCGTCTGACACACTGCTAGTGTCCCAACAGACGTTAATGGGATAAGCTAAGCTAAGCTAAGCTAAGCTAAGCTAGTTTAGCGTTTCTCCAGAGTTTTCTGTTGCAGCTCATCGGCAGTTTTGTTCGAGCAGAACTACAGAGAAAAAAAGGATTTTTACGTTTTGGTAAAGAAAATGTAAAACTTCAGGTTGAATTTCCTGAAAATCAGATGCAAAGTGTTTATTTGAGAGGAATTCAACAATTTAACTGTGTCAAACTTCCACCAGTGGTGTTAATGTTACTTAATTTGGATTAACTTAGCTCAATTTCGTGTTACCAATTGAAGCAGCTCATATAAATTGATCCAACAAATCTTTTTCTTTTAGTGCATGCAACAACAAAAACATGATTTGGTCCCCACTGATGCGGCAAAACTGCACGCAGGTGATTTTAATTTGCAAAAAGACACACGTGACGATGCACCTGCCGTGTTATGGATGCATCATCTGTCAGGCTGTTTGTGTGATTCTGCTGCTGCCCTCCATATTAAACCTTACAGTCTCTGTTGGCGATCGCTCAGACGCAGAAAACTGAACGGCGTCGGGGAGAAATCAAACACAAACACGTAGAATAAGTGTTCAAGGTTTAGTCTGACTGCGGTCCAAAAATGTCTCTTGTGGTTTTCCGAGAGTAGCTCCACCTTTTCTTTTTTTTTTCTTCATGATTCACAGCTTTTAACCCCATCTCCTGTGTATATATATATATATGTGGATGTATAGGAGGAGGAGAGGGAGACCAGGGACGGGGTCACAAGAGGAATGGAGCCGCGAATGTGGGAGGAGCAACGGATCGAATGACTGGTGGTGTAAAGAGCAGCGGAGGGAAGGGAGCAAAAGATCACAGCAAGGTGGAGAGGAATGAGACCCAGACGTGAGAACTAATTTGACACATTTGCCCAGAATTCCAGCGCCGTCTGCCACTATCAACACATTTACCCTCTTTGTCTTGTTATCGAGGGAGATGAGGCCTCTGAGGTCTGGCGTAGGTCTGGCAGATCAAAGAAGGTGCTTTTCCAATAGAGGCACTCATCCAAATGCACAATCTCTTTCTCTCTATTCATACGCCGGAGAAAGAGAGATACAGCCAAAGAAAAGTGAGACTGACAGTCATTTTCCTGCGCGAGGCGGGGGGTCCGATGTGAGCGCATTGTACGGCACCGGACTGGAGGTACACCGGGTTTTTGCTTGTCTGCCGGCTGTTTGGGTCACACCAGGTCCTTCATCTGTCTGATTTTTTTTCTTCTTCTCCGTGTTTTACGCTCTTCAAATGTCACTTAAAGGATGCATAACGGCTTCCTTTCATTTCCTCTTTATTATCATCGACACTTCTAGCTTTAGTTTTAAGGTAAATTGCGCCGATAATGTCCATTAAGAGGCACTTATGAGAAAGATAATCAGCTCCGTTTGATGGGGCTCCACATGTGGATATGTTTCTGATTGAAAGCGATCATTTCCAGCTTTTTGCTTTGATTATAAGCCTCTTCCTTCTCATATGGTCAGCTTCCTGCCACAAAATACGACACAAACCACGAGAGCTCTCGGTGTGGACGTGACAGAAAACCCAGAAACGATGGATTCGGTCAAAATGTTCACAGGAAGTCGTCAGCATTTTTGGCAACAGGGTTTTTTTTAAATTCCAGGTCTTTGAAATTAAAATTCTGGTATAAATCGTCCCAGAAATTAATCTGAAATGAATAATTTTTGCAGTATTTTGAGCAGAAACACTTAAAAACTTACTGTGGAGACATGTGAGACTTTAATTAATTTACTGAGAAGAGGCACAATATGGAGCATTTAACTTTTATTTTGTTGGTTGTGTCTTCTTCCCCCCAAAAAACAGCATAAAGTCCAATTAGTTTCATGTTTCTGGCCCGTTTTACGTCACAATATAATCAATAGATGGATATTTATTGATCCTTTGTTACAGGAGCTTCAATCACAGCGAAGAACCAACATCTGGCCCCAAACATAAAACATTTCTGGCACAAAAACTATTCACAGAATGTATAAAATATAAAGATAGAAGATATGCAGTGTGCAAATAGGTCATCTATAATGTAAACAAAAAATACAATCTGCAAAATGATTTTAATATGTGGAGTTTTCAAAGAATGATTTGCACGTCTACAATCTAGAAAAATGTCTGTGTGAACATCTGGAACAGTCTCAGAATACACATCTGTACAGAAATATTCTGAATTAATAAATTATCACCACATAAGAGATGGTAACACAATATCTAATATGAGAAACGTATATGCATGCTTTTTAAAATTTATTTAAGAGTCACCAAACCCCTATTTGGAACAGATAAATTATTTGTATTAGTCGTATATTAATTGTATTTTAACAGCTGTGTAACGTTAAAACGCTCAGCGCTAAATAAACAAAGCAGTTGGACAGATGAACCGAGTGAAAAGTGAGGCCAAAGAATCACAAAGACTGTGAGATGTATAACATTACCGGCCTCAGCAATCTGTTAAAGCTTTCTGTCGTTCAGATATCGCTCACTTTCATGTTAATGTGGCTTCATTCTAACACAATAAATAAATGAATCATCTATGGGAGCTACTCATAAACAAAACAATTAACATAAACTAACAGCACGCAAAAAATAAGGTGTCCTAATAACTGTGGAAGGCTCAAAACTAATATGAACAAACCAGCTTCCTTCTCAACAACCTCTGTAATGTTGATTTTAATGGTAGCTGGACGACTTTCTTCTTGTTGTTTATCAGTTAATGCGACTTCAGTTCAGACTGTGTTGGATGTGACATGCTAACGCTACGAGGTTCAGCCGTCATGAACGTTACAGAGAAGCGACCAGAATCCAGACATGAAGCCGACGGGTTCAGATGCCGTCACAGAAACAGGAAAGAGTCTGAACGTTAAGAATCCATCCAACAGTTGACGAGACATTTCAGTCTGAACGCCAAATATTAACCTGCTGGTCGTGCGAGAGGGAACGTCACCAAAGTGTTCATCCTCCTGGAAACATGGACGTCTGTAAAAACTTTCATCCATCCGACATGTTCTCAGATATCAGTCTAATGACCCCAGTGTATCACCGGATTAGAGAAAGCTCTGTTAGAAGTCAGCTTCCCTCAATAAGTATGAAAAACCTCGGCTGTATATTGTGTTTTTACTCCTGTGTGGACGCTACTTATTGTGGGACTTCAGCACAGTGTGGTGCGACCCGTCCAGAAGTATCTGCTCTGCCTGTGAATTCCACGACTGATTGCATCCAGACTGTAAACTGGAGGGTTTTTGTCGCCGCCGCTCCGCGTTCTCGCCGCCTGAGCTGCCTATTAGCAACCTTTGTCTCCCCCTAATGAGATATTCGCTGTGAAATGTTAATTACTAAATACAGGGCCGAGTGGCTTCCAGTGCTGACCCCATTCTGATTGAACTTAATAACGATCGCTGTAGCTCTCCGCAAAAAAAAAAAGAAAAAGTGGGTTAAGAGAAAATGAGGTTGTTCGGCGACGAGGCGCTCAGCTGTGGAAACAAAGGAGAAGTGGTTGTCCAAGTGTTGGAGGAAGTTGTCGAGGTTTGTTGGGTTTAGTGTCAGAGTCTTTGTCGTGTCTGTGTGATGGTTCTGGTTCTACTGAGTAGGTGCACAAATATTAAGAGACGGACGTGGAGGGTGTGTGTCGGCCTTCACGCGTGTGTGTGTGTGTGTTTACCACCAGCGCCACAATAAGCAGCTATTTTCTGGTGTTTGTGCGGCTTTGAATCCACACATATCTGCATGAATCCAGCCCTGTGTGCTTCTTAATGGCAAAGACCTTCTCTGTTGGCTCAGCCATGAATAACAGTAATTGTTCAGCCCACTCCCCCCCTGTCTATTCCCTTTGTGCCCCTGCCAGCTGGCATCTGGTGCCCGCCGACAATAATATTCACCCTCCACCCCTGTCATCGTGTCCCCTCCCACCGCACGCACACAGCAACACACACCGCTCGCTACACGTCAGCGCTCACGTGACGCTCCAGCTGTGTACACACCGTTCCTCTCCAGCTCGGATGACGCTGGCTTTTGTCACACCTACACGCATATCCTCCAACATACGCCGATATTCATGCACACAAGTGGCTACGCCCATGCATGTGAAAACACACATGCAGTCATACAGCAGGACGTATACAGAACGTCGTACACACCCTGGTTTGTGCAGCCACAGACAACTTTTTGCACAATTCACTCATGCATGCACCCACACGTGCACCCAGAGCTCCCCTCCCGTCCTCTCAGCCCCCCAGTCCAGCGTTTTCCAAATGATCTCATCAGATTAGCCCCAGATTGCTACCTATTACAGCCCCGCTACTTATTTAGCAATTTAGCTAGGGGGAAAATTGCCCCCGCTTGATGGCTAATTTTCAGAGGTGACATTTTGCCACATTGGGCTGCGGTGCTGAGGGGCCTGTTGTTGGATAGACAGGGGGTCCGGTTGTAGTGGAGCCATTAGGGCTAAATGATCCCCTCTGACTTGATTTACTGACAGCAGTCTTCAGGTTGTAACGAGTGTGGACGGAGCAGGACTGCAAGGTGAGCGAGCTGAATGCTGCTGCTGTTGTCGGCTGGACTGAATCTGCTTCAGGCTCTGCACCTTAAGGCTGATGTGTTCTGCTACAGCTGCAAACTCCGGTTCTTTGTCTCTCCAGTTTTTTGTTAATCGGGAATTTTCTTCAGCAAAAGAAACATGCAGCATTTTAACATGTTTTAAAATCGTATTGCTCTTCTTAGAAATCTTGGTTGTGATCGATAGTTTGTGCAAAAATATTAAAGATGTCCTTAGTTTGTGGCTCTAGATAGATAGATAGATAGATAGATAGATGGATAGATAGATAGATAGATAGATAGATAGATAGATAGATAGATAGATAGATAGATAGATAGATAGATGGATAGATAGATAGATGTGCAGTTAACGTGCAGATCATGCTGGTTGAAGAAAAAAGGTGCCAAAAATGCTGATATTTAGAAAAAAGGTGCATAAATTGTTGGTATATACACTAATATAGATAATACTGATCTACCCATGTTTTGGTGTCAACGTTTTTTGAGCTGATTTTTTGTGCCGAATCCAAATATTACACTGGTTTTGCTCAATGAGGTCAAAATCTTGATTTGTCGCCACATACATGTGAGGGTATCTTTGCTTTGTATCATATGAAACTCTTTTTCTATTTCCTGAAATGAACAAATTCTGAAATCAAGTTGATGCTACAAATATTTGCAGGTGAATTAAATGTAGATAGAAAGTTTTCCCCCTGGTTTATGAGCAACACATTCGAGTCACGTGGTTTTATCAGAAGGAGATGGAGAGCAGGTATCAGGGACGCTGATGGCTGATTACTGCTGGACTCTGGAGAGAGATAAAAAAGTTCAAGCCCTGAATTTTAAAGAAATGCTGATGAAACATGCAGTTTGCTTGTATTTACCTTTACAGATGTTTACGCTCATCAACTTGTGGATCATTTAGCTCCTGAAGAGGATTAGAAAATGAAAATTTTCCTCTAAAATCCAATTTCATATGAAAAATATTAAAATAAATCAATTGCTAATGTCAAAAAATGTGATCGATTTAGTGGCAAAATTGATTTTTTTAGATCGAGTTGGAATAAAAACCTGAGCTGATACAGCAGATGTCATTTTTGGATTCAGTGTTGCCAAAATATCCTAAATCAGTTTTAAAAAACATCCGAGACACCTTCAAAAAATAATGTTTTTGTAACCCAGTGTAATAGATGATGATTGATAATAGATTATAAAGCCTTAAAACGGCTGCAGTGGCTCAAATGAGCAGATGAAGGCCTGATAAACAACATCTCTGTGTTCAGTCTGGGTGTTTTCATGGTGCACTAACAGAGTTATAGAAGGGCAAAGAATTACTGATACACAAATCCAGCTTTTTCTCTCCTGATTCTATCGGTTGTCGTGAAAGTTTTCTAAATTTAATGAAAGTTTTCAGACATTTTTTTTTAGCTTTTATTTAACATTTACAAAAAAACATAAAATAGGGGCAAAGAGACAAAGTGGGACACATGTGAAGTCTGACTAGTCGGGAATCCAACCCGGCTGCTACTGAGTCACTCCGGCTAATTGAAATCATCTCTGCGTTAAGGTCACATGAGGCCAGGATTCTTTTTTTTGTTGCAACACTAAAACTGAGCTGGCAGCTCGCTGTAGCTGCAAGAATGTAAGCAGCAGTTTAAACACAGACCTTTATAACGGCGTTTCAGAAGGAAATAATCGAATTGTAGCGTGCTTTCTAGATATGTGCACGAAAATGGGGCAAATTCAGACATTTAGTTAAAGACAAACTGCATCTACGTATGTTTCTGCAACACATTACCCTCAGTTATTAGCAGGTATGCAGGTAATCTTATAAATCCTACAATCAGAAACATCTCAGCTTTGCATTTAAACTGCTGCAAGGATATCAAACGAAAAGTCAGTTTTTATTTATATAGACCGATATCACTGAGTAATGTGTGTATATGTGAGATGGATGAATGTGTAAAGCGAGCTAAATTACTTGTATTACATAGAGAACAGTTCTTTTTCATGAACTACTTCTACTTCTTGATCCAGCAACAGTTTGTCAACACTAGTACATTTTTTTTACTTTCACCAGCCCGAGAGCCTCCGACCCCAAATCTTTGAGTTTCCACCCAGAGAGCAGCGAGAGCGCTAACACCGAGACGTTTAGCGGTTTTGATTGCCTCTGCAGTCGACCACACTGAAAACGTATTTACCCCCGATGCTGTAAGGTGCATCGGCTAATGGCATCTGCTGCACCAAATGGGATCTGTTATGCTGATGTGAAAGTGCATCAATAATCCCCGGTGAGTTATGAACTGACCATGATTATTGCCTCGAGACTGCAGGAAATCCGTTTGAGGCTGTAAAATATAAAACCATGACATTGTAAATATGCAGGCCGTTAAAAACGGCCAGCTGACATTGCCAAAAATAACCCCGACACACTGTCCGAGGCAGAAATATGGATTATCACCTCATGCAATACAATTCTCTTTATATCATTCATGATCTATAAAACTCCCTCTGCTCTCATTTATAATGAATGGAAAAACCTTATGTACAGTGTGTTTTATGCTGCGCTGATGATGTCCATGGAGGGCGGCTTTATTGCTTTGTGTGTGTTTGTGTGTGTTTGTCCCAGCTGCCTTCCAGGTTATTTGTCAATTGAGATCATAGGTAGGATGGAGACTAAAATAAATTTCAACCTGAGTAATTATTATCACGCTGGACCGCTGCTGCCTCATTTAATACGGCTGTTGTTGACATAACACTGAGCCGTAATGTAAATCCTGCATGAATCG
Source organism: Stegastes partitus (assembly GCF_000690725.1). NCBI lineage: Eukaryota > Metazoa > Chordata > Actinopteri > Pomacentridae > Stegastes > Stegastes partitus. Next base: position 100,847 of record NW_007579563.1, on the reverse strand, counting down.
GCCATAATTCTCGTTGGTGATCTATAAATCATTGTGCAAGAGGAAAAACACTTCTTTGAGAAAACATCTGGCTCTTTTTTTTTTTTTCCTCCACCACTGAAACCTATAAAAGATCTATTACCGAGTGTTTTTAAAGGCTCTTCTGACTTTGATTAAACTCCTCAAAACTCATCTCTGATGATCAAAGTTACATATTTAACAGTTTATTCATGAACAAAATCACTTTATGCCGTAAGTTGGCTCTAGAACTTTCTGCCTCTTTCCTTCTCTGCTATGTGCAGATATGTGAAGATGCAAACTGGACCCGGCTTCTGT
>NW_007579563.1:94768-99242 GCF_000690725.1 Stegastes partitus | reverse complement strand
AGTGGACGATATAGAAGAACGGTATAATTGTTAATAGCTAGTCTGAAGCAGTTGATGTTTTCTTATGATTTTTTCTCAACAAATGAATTTGCACAATTGTCATAGAGCTCTTTAAAGTCACGCCTTGCTGCAGTGATGTGTACCGTAAATTCTGGACTAGTGAGGCACCTGAATATAAGCCGCACCTGCTAACTTTAAAAAGAAAACAAGTTTTGTACATATACAGGCCGCACTTGTCTATAAGCTGCAGGTGTCCACGTTGTAACATGAGATGTTTATGCAGAAAGATTTTTAAGATAAAATAAGATAAGATACTTTATTGGTCCCTTTACAGAGAAATTGCATTTACAGTTACTTCCCGTCCAAGAAACATAAAAAGACAATGACCAATTTTTAAACTTTTAATTAAATACGTACTGGTAACATACACAAGTACATAAATGCTTCCTCATTCTCTCTTTAGCTGTCGCTCTTAATGTCACTTTCGTCTCGAGGCAAATTCGTAAAAATCTGCAGTATTCGAAGCATGTGAAAAAAGTAGCAGCTTATAGTCCAGATATTACGGTAATTGTACTTCAGTACATTGTGATCACTGTTGGAGGTGGTCAAATATTTGGGCTTTTTAAATATATTTTTTGGACTTTATTTAGTGCAGTAGGGTGAGAGACAGGAGACAGAAGAATGGGGAGAGACCTGGACCAGGAGTCGAACCCAGGACCGCTGCATCAGGGACCTACAGCCTCTCTTCATGGGTCACCTGTTCAACTAGGTGAGCTACAGGACGCCCAAATATTTGGACTTTTGAATCTGATGTCAGGTATATCACTGCACTTTAAACCTCTTTAAATCTGAGGCCAGACATTTTCAAGAAGCCTTCATGTTAGCTTCATAACTTGCATTGAAAACTCTTTTTTCTGTCCTTGGAAACACCAGTTGACAAAATAATTTCACTACAAGGTCTAAGGTCGTTTAAAGGCATTTCTTTTTTTTTTTTTTTAGCATAAACATCCAATTTTGCTTTTACTACATCAGAAAATTAAAATCTGAAACCCGCCCAAAATTCCTGATTTATGCGGTTGCATGCAGGTGATAAGCAGCAGATTTAATCAGGCTTTTGCAAATGAGTTCTACAGAGTGCAGAGGTTGGAGGGTAATTCCGTCATTACGTGAGCTTCTCGCGCGCTACCTGTGATTCAGGCGATGAAAGACAGAAGAGCAGACATGGCGGCATCCTTTTTTGCACACTGATTAGCTGCGCGGAAGGCGTCAGCAGAAGCAAAACAGTGGCATTATGGCCCTAATGATGACCAATTTGTGGACCCCTGAGGACCCCAGCTGTGTCCACGGCCGGTCGTATTGGCCCGTGATGAGCTAAACCGAGCCTATTTACAGATGCTCTTTCTCCCCAGCCAGCCACACGCAAACACATATGCATAATGGAGAAATAATGGAATCTTCTAATAATTTGTTTGGGAGGAAAGTAAAGGGACGGCGAGGCGGAGGCTGGCTCTCTAAATGACATGCCCCTGTGGCCTAACACGATTAGAATTTAAACTATGAGCCTGCCGAAGCCCCCTTCTTCAGGGGTCGAGATGAAATATTGAGATTGCTGCCGTGGCTTTTTGCTCTCTTCCCGGCTCCCCGCGACATTCCCTCACTCTGACACTTGTCTGCCAATCAAAGTGACGGACAGCTAACACGGCGGGAACAAAGACGGGGTCCGCCGAGCCGGTTTGTTTTAGTCGGTTTGGTGGTGAAGGAGGTTGAGTGACACCTCGGAGACACACACACACACACACACACACTGCTCGGCTGAAGTGATGTCCTGCAGTTTATTTTTGTGGTAAAATCACGCGGTGGAAATGTTGTCGGTCTCCGAGTTCATGTGTGGGAGCAGCTGACACCTACTTACTAGCAGAGCAGTGAAGCACCACCTCTGTTCTGTTTGAGTTCTTCTTCTAACTGTAACGTCACTTTTTAAACCAAACTTTATCTGAACAAACTGATGCAACACAGAGTCGCGTGAAATGTGTTGGAATTCCTCTCTTCTTCTTCTTCTTCCACTCTCTCCCTCAGTCTCTCTCTCTCTCTCTCATGTTGGAGTATGAACCACCGTGTTTGGCACCGAAGCAGCAGCTCATGATTATTTGAATATTTTCTCCCTCATGAATAATACAGAATATTGCTTGCTGGACGGGGATCTCTCTCGCTCCTTCTCTCTCCCCTCGGTGTGTTGAAAGACAGCGATTGCAGCGAGTGTTTGTGTGCACCTGTGCTTAAGAATAAATAAGGAACCGACCAAGTGGGTATTTTTGCGCATGCATATTGATCTCCGCATCCTTTTTGCACGCGTGTGTTTACTCCGTGCATATGTATACAGTTTTTTTTTTTTATTGTGTGTGTGCGGGAGAGTGTGCAGAGGTTAAAAGGTTGCCGGTCTCCGTCCTCCAGGGCTCCAGGCTGCCAGTGAACATATGTTTATCTCTGTGATCTCTTGGCCCACCAGCCATATAGACTCACAGTGTGTGTCCCCTCAGACTCTGCCACTGCCAGGAGAGCAAACATGTTGATGTGGAGTCTGAGTGAAGACGAGGAGCTGCATCCAAAGAGGAGCTGCAGCAGCAGCGGCGGCGGCGGCGGCGGCAACTCGGTGGTGAGATGAATTTGAGGTTTGAAGCCTCGCTCTGCTGTTGCTGTACAAAACCCCCCTCTCTATCCACAAAGGATGGCCCGCCTTAAAACTGCGGTCCGTGTAGTGGAGTTTGTGTTTGATCCAGATTTGATGGTGGATCATGTGCGGTCGATTACATGGGCTGCAGTTGGAATACAGACCATGTGGGCACACAATGAAACCAGGAACCTGGAGTTTCAACACATGCCTACTTTCAAGTGTGCTTATTTATTCAGTTTCTTTTTCTTGTCTGGCTCTGAAATTTGATTTTATATGAAAGGCAGCGCTGATATTTACATAAAAATCTAGGCTCTTCATACTTTTCTTGTCGCTTTAGCTTTTGCAGCTAAAGCTTCAGCTGCAGCGCGTTTGTCTATAACTGGACTGTGGTGCCTGTTCTGTGGCTCAGATAGTGAAACCGTCACCTGTTGGCTGCACTTTGGCACCTGTTGGGATTCTGCTTGGATCAATAATCACGGTAAAGACATGTTGCTCTATTAAACTTTTTCAAGGAATGCTGCAGTGTTGAACTTTTGTCGCCTCCATCCTGCAGTGAGTTGACGCCAATGATCGATTGCTTTCTTTTTGGACTGTAAGCCTTCCTCTGATCTCTGGCTTTTTTAAAATCTGGAGCATCAGAAAGTTCTCTTGGAAGCTTCTTGGGTTTTCCAACGTACTCCTAGTCGCTGTCGCCTATTCCATCTCGGTTACTTTGACAAAGTATTGCTGGTTGATGTAAAACACTAAAGNAATCACCAATTAACCTCAGCATGTTTCTGGACTGTGGGAGGAAGCCGGAGAACCCGGAGAGAACCCACGCTGCACGGGGAGAACATGGAGACTCCAGAAAGATCCCGGGTGTCCTCACCGGGACGTGAACCAGCGACCTTCTTGGTGAGAGGCAACAGTGCTAACCACTGATCCACCTTGCAGCTCTTGACAATCAATCAAACAGCAAATAGGGCTTTGCTGATGTTAGATAAAGGCTCACAGTTTATCGTTTTGCAACTTCTTCTTCTTCTCTTTTTGTTTTATATGAATAGTCGCCCACTTCAGGTTGATGGGATTGATTCCTCAGTATCTTTAGTCTGAGTCTGTGTTTCTGAGACCGTCATCGTTCAGTCTGACTCTCCAGATCTAAGATGCAGGTATGAGGCCGCCGCTGGCCGCTCATGTCAGCTGGCTTTCTCCTTTCCTTCCCTTCTGCTATCTGCATGTTCCCGTTTCCAGAGTCCACGTCACTGCAGGAAACGACTCCAGTCCAGCAACTCCCTGCGCTGAACATTTCAAGTTTGGGAGAGGATTTGGGTCATGCAGTGAGGCAGCTTATCCATTTTAACGATGGCGTTAGCCTTCTGGAGTGCAAATAGTCCACTAGAATAATTCCACCGTCACTATTTTTAGGGAACACTGAAGCTGCATCCTTCGCTTAACTCCGTTCAAAGAAACACAAACCGTCCTGAGTGTCTGTTCCTCCCTACAGCAGAGTGATGGTGAGGTGCAGCCAGACTATTGTGTTCTACAGAACCGGCTGGCAACGCGACGCCAGCGCTCCGGTTCCAGAAATGCTAATGTGTGGCGCCTACTGCTTGTGTCGCTCATGATACGTCTACTAGCATATAGAAACACAATTAGGACATATTAAAGGGTTCAAATCTCATTTTTCAGTCTTTAAGCACCATTTTTTAAAAAGTTAAACCAAATAATTTAAAAATATATTTCTTCCTAAAAACATTTTTTGCAATAAATCCTTAAAACGTAGGCAGCAGTGGACGATATAGAAGAACGGTATAATTGTTAATA